>NW_017300183.1:90962-95549 GCF_001594075.2 Trachymyrmex cornetzi | reverse complement strand
TTACCAAAAAAATGTAACTTCGTTACCGTTACAGTTACCAAAGAAAAAAAGTAACGCAGTTACTAGTAAAGTTACCAAAAAAGTAACTTGTAACTGTAACTTCGTTACAAGTAACGAGTTACTTCCATTCCCTAATTTATACACAGATAAATATAAAGATTTGTATGACCCGTAACACGACGGAGTGTATAATTCATGCATTTTTCAATTAAAGAAAGAAGGAAAAAGATGAAACAAATAAAGAATCAATTATTTATTATTTTTCTTACTATTCTGTATTATTAGGGAATTTTTGTAATACTGTTTATTTAGATACGGTGAACGCTAAGGTCACGTTCTTCTTAGAAATTAATTAAGAAAAGTATTACGTGATTTTAACGTATCTGGATTCACGTTATCGCAAAAACTCTCTATTGACACTTTTCCGAAATACATATGCTTTCAGCGTATTGACTTATTGACTTTGAATAAATTAGTCCGATAAGTTAGGTAGCGATCTGCTGGATTGCAAGCAGACGCGGCGCCAGCGGCAGTTACTCTATAGTCATTTGTTTAAATATCATCAGTCTTTCGCGTTTGGCTAGGTTCTTCTTTGAAAATAGTCGATGGACGAAGTTACGTGCTTTCGCCACAGAACAATTCCTGCAATTGAGTATCATTTCTGAAAGCGAGGATTAAATTTAAAACAATGTCCAGTAGTTCCAGTAATTCCAGTGGATCCAGTTCAGAAACTGAGAATACAGAACAATCTGTCACGAATATTCAATATACCGAGAGTCTCGATGAGACTCTCGGTATCGTCGAGAATCTCGGCACAAACAGTCTCGTGTCGGTCTCGAATTCAGACCTTAAGTCTCGTCTCGGTCTCGTCTCGGTCTCGACGCCGATACCGAGACCAGTCTCGGTATCGTTCGAAACACTATTTTATTGGTGCCGTTAAATAATATTTTATGTATAAATTGCTAGAGAGAGAGTGAAACTCAGGGTGAGCAGTGGTGAATCGTTTTGCTTTGTTATATTTCGCGTATAGTAGCGAAGAAAGAATGGAAGAGATTGAAAAAGAATTCCACCGGTACCAAATATAGATAGGCGGAAGTCGGGATAAATACGGGGATATCGGAGCGAAGAGGGAAAGCGGCAATTGCACGTCGCATTTCCTGTGGATCAAAATAATGGGGACCAATCGTGAAGGTTCCCTCGGAAATAGGTTCGGTAGTTCGCGGGAACTACCTAATTGCTCAAATGAATCACTCTCTAGCAGGTGGTAGTAGGATCTCGGTGGTGGAGGAGGAATTTCTTCTAAGAACTCCACGCTGTCCGTGGAGTTCGTCGGAGAAGAAGTTCTTCGGGGAGAAAACGGGATAGAGACAATAGATGAATCGGGTGTACGGACTTAGAGCGATTTTCGTCTCAGATATCGTATATACTTGATGTAATTTTGATCTTACGCATGACTGTTGGTGAGTTATTTAAATTTCATCATTAAAAATCGGGTGTAATCATCAAACGTTATAGTTCGCCCTACGACGTTACTTTTGACACCTTTCGCCTTTTTTGTATCCTTTTTATCATCAACCCTCAATATACATTTTCGCTCTGAGTCCGACGAATTCAGTCAATATCGCGCCATTATTTTTATCCTTCAACCTGCCACTTTTTTGTTCGCAAGTGGTATACCATACACATTATCGGTAGAATAATCACTTGTGTCGAACCTAGTGATATGCTTAATTTGTTCATATACGTCATCACACTCGATGCGCTGTATGAAGCTATCAATGTCTGTGTAAATAATTTCACATTTTTTGTGATACAGCGGTAACAAATATTCGTGGTGAAATCCATACAAACAGACCTTCGATGTATCGAGTATACATATTCCTACGAAGATCGGTTTGTTGAACTTCACCTCAAGTTTACGAATTTCAATTGCTATCAGATTTTCAGAAAATATACTTCTGCTGTGAAAATTCGGCTTTGCGAACATTGCCTCTGCGTCATATCGTCCATCCCATTGTGTTAATAATTTTACATCGATGTGATTGCGCACGTTCTCCATGGTTTTGCCGAATACTGCATTATTCATTAACTTAAATAAATTTTTCTCAAAATCATTTTTCGTGAGCGTTCTAAATTTTATATTAAGTTCAATGTAATCGCGAAGCCATGGTGACTGTGCGAATTGCAATACGCGATGAATCTTTGTTACATGAAGACCGTGACGCATGCACTGCTTTAAGTTGCGATAATGTATATCGTAACGTTTTTTGTCATACACAGTCGCTAAAAGTTTATCCTGCCGCTTGCCAAGTGGTTTATCACGCGTTGGACAGAATGATAGGTCAACGTGCTCGTCATGCAGACCCTCCGGATATTCTAAGTCAACCTCAAGAACATAACCTGTGAGCGAATCCTGAGCAATCACGCTAATGTTAAAGTCCGAGACGTTTTCGACCCATCGAAATTTGACGTATGGCAACGGTTGACACATCGCCTATCCGTATAGATTATTAACATCGAAGTAGATCAAGTAAATAGAAGGTTTTGACGGGTTGTACGATTCCATATATCTGTTATTGGCTCGCGCATACCTGCTGAAACATTGACTAAGACCGCCGCATATACCGCGCTCGATAAAAATCACCATATCGATGTCAGTGAGCAGTTCGAAATTTACACGCGTATGTTTCAGCATAGCGTCCCACGTAAAACCTGGTAAAGTATAATAATACGCAGGGTCGAGGCCGTAACTTTCAATACATTTATCGCGAAAATTTTTAAAAACGTCAGCTAACATCAACGCGTTCGTTTTTAAATATAGATTACTTTATTCACCCAAGGTTTGAACAGAAAACTGTTGCCTAACGTTCACGGCGTGCGCGTAATCGCTTTCGGATACAGTGTCACCGGTCAAGGAACTGTAGAATGACTCGCGCGACGGTAAATGCGTATCCTGCAGCTTGTCGACACAATCAATGTATTCGTAAGGAAAAATCCCTTTTCGTATCAGTAACTCGAAGTTGCTTTCGGACAAATTTTGAAATTGGCATTGTAAAATTCGAAGTTCATTTTTATTGAGAAAGGATGCTAATGTATCGAGACGGGTACTTACAAATTTATAAGAATCTATGAACCGAATTTTATGTTATTTCACGAATCTGATGTTTCAGCGGTATCTTTAACATTTTTTGTAAATGATATGTATTTTTCTTTTGTAATTGATAGTAATTCTATATTGCCGTTGCCTCATATGTTGTAGCTATTTCTTTGATAGTAAAATGTGAATCATAGCCTGATAAATTGTGGAAAAACTATGAGAATAAAATATGAGTTTTTATTCAATTTAAATTGCAATTTGAATGCGTGGGATCCCTGTAATGACCAGTTAAATGACAATGATCGCTTACTCGATTATCATCAAGAGCGAAAGGCTTTTCACACACGTGACAATGCGTTGGGCTGTGCAATGTCTCCCGCTGTTCGACCGACAAAGTTTCCATGAGGACATTAGCAGTAGGAATAGTACACGGGTTCTAATCCATGGGGCTAGATTGGAGCGCGGGGTGCGGGGGATACTCGTAGGCGAGGGGAAGCAGAGCACGGGAATTCTTCGATGGCGGAGGTATGACGTCATGCGGAATGGCAGTAAGACATCACAGATTTGGGGACTGCAGTCACGTACAAGGCAACAAAAAACATCACAAAAAAAGAAATTATTACCATGAACAAAAAAAACAGTACAAAAACAAATAGTTATAGAACGAAAAGGGTTACAAAGGGTATATGCACCAACCCTTTTTCGACCAAGATATAGTGTAATGTAATTTTTCTATAGAAACAATATTTATTAATTATTTTAAATACCTAAATACAACCAAGTTTCACAATTAATTGATTGAGAGTAGCTAAGCAAGGCGAATTTTAACCCATGGGGCTAGTGGGACGCGGAGGTTATTTATAGGCGCGGGGAAGGGCCCTCCGCTGTCGCCGCCGCGGACCCCGCGCCCGTAAAAGTACGACATCCTTCTTTCTTTTGACGTATTTTTTACAATGCATTATTTTGTACTAGCGCATTGAGGCAAAGGATGGGGAGTGAAATAAAGTAGTACATATATATTAGTGTTTCGGACGATACCGAGATTGGTTTCGGTATCGGCGTCGAGACCGAGACGAGACCGAGACGAGATCGAGACGAGACTTAAGATCTGAATTCGAGACCGACACGAGACTGTTTGTGCCGAGATTCTCGACGATACCGAGAGTCTCATCGAGACTCTCGGTATATTGAATATTCGTGACAGATTGTTCTGTATTTTTGGTTTCTCAACTGGAACCACTTGAATTACTGGAACTACTGGACATTGTTTAAATTTAATCCTCGCTTTCAGAAATGATACTCAATTACAGGAATTGTTCTGTGACGAAAGCACTTCGTAACTTCGTCTATCGACTATTTTCAAAGAAGAACCTAGCCAAACGCGAAAGACTGATGATATTTAAACAAATAACTATAGAGTAACTGCCGCTAGCGCCGCGTCTGCTTGCAATCTAGCAGATCGCTACCTAACTTATCGGCCTGATTTATTC
>NW_017300183.1:87320-90840 GCF_001594075.2 Trachymyrmex cornetzi | reverse complement strand
TAATCGCTAAGAAGAACGTGACCTTAGCGTTCACCGTATCTAAATAAACGGTATTACAAAAACTCCCTAATAATACAGAATAGTAAGAAAAATAATAAATAATTGATTCTTTATTTGTTTCATGTTTTTCCTTCTTCCTTTTATTTAAAAATGCATGAATTATACACTCCGTCGTGTTACGGGTCGTACAAATCTTTATATTTATCTGTGTATAAATGCTATATAATTTTTAACATGTTATATTTCTAATCTTATATACGATATTTCTTTAATTGTATACAGGGTGTTTGATAATTAATGAAAAATCTTTTGCATAGGGGCAAAATGGACTAAACTGAAAAGAAAAGTCTTTTGCCATTTTACAATTTTCGTAATAGTTAACAAGATATTAATTACTAAAAATTGTCGAAAATTAGTTTCCAATAATTTTTTACTCAAATACTACCAGCTTTACAGAAAACCTGCAAGAGACAAAAATTGTTTACTATATTCTCATAGAGCTCTAAGAATTTTTTCATATTTTTTTATCAACTTTTTAGTATTGCATTTTCTTATTTTTACCAACATGAGAAAATACGGTATTAAAAAATTCTAAAAAAATTCTCAAAACTTTATTATATATCTATAGAGAAAAAAATTAACAATTTTTATCTCGCACAGTTTTTCTGTAAAGTTGATTGTTTTTGAGTAAAAAATTATTGAATATCAATTTTCGGCAATTTTTAGCAATTAATATCTTCTTAACTATTGCAAAAATTGCAAAATTGTAGGGAACTTTTCTTCTCGGTTTAGTCCATTTTGCTTCTATGCAAAAAGTTTTTCATTTATTATTAAACACCCTGTATATTCGCGCCTGGTGGCACTTTAGACTCACCTAGTACGAAACCTAGTTAACGACAAATATTCTATATCTGTATAAATATAAATATTGATTTTACGATATTTTATTGTACTACATTAAATAACTTTTCAATTGAAAATGTGTCATTACATATATATGTGATAAATTTTGCTATTTACCCAGACGAAATATTTTACTATTATGTATTGTTATTATTTTTATAATATTTCTAAACTATTATAAATGGCATCTACATTGTTATTATTTAAAAAATTTGGTCTATTTTTATTAATTTAGTATAAGAATACGCAAATTAAAAAAAATGTAACCATTTTGTGTACAGTTATTAAATTTTGTATTGCTTACTTAATGATAAATTGTCTTAATAACTTATCTATAATAATAATAATCATAAAATGCAACTTTAAATAAAATCATTAAAAAAATATCTTTTAAACCAGATATATTCATTTATTTTTCAAAAAATTGAAATTTCTAACACAAAAATTAAAAGATAATTAAAAAATTTAATTAATTAATAAAATACTGAAAAGAATTTAAATTTAATTGCAGACCATAGAAGAAATTGAAAAAAACATTTATTATGATTACCGAGACCGAGAGTCTCGATTCGAGACCGAGACCGAGACGAGATTGTCATTGTCGGGACCAAGCCGATACCGAGACGAGACTAAAAATTTCAAGATCAAATCGAGATCGAGACGAGATTTGAACTAGTCTTGTCTCATCTCGGCGAGACCGCATCACTACAATAAAACGAATCTTCATGGTGTGTGATAAATTGTAATAACCATTTTTTCATTGTAACAACAATTTTTAATTTGTATTAACCATCTTTGCTTGTAACAAATGTTAATTCATAGTAATTATACTATTAGTTTATAATAATGATCTTTATAATAATTCTAGTTTATAATAATAATTTTATATTAGCTATTAGGAGCATTAAACCACGCACTAGTTGAAATTAGTGATAAATTTAATTTATTACAATTGTTAAATATGTGTTAGTAGACGTTTCGACCAACATCTAGTCATCTTCGGTACGTTAATGACTTAATGGTAATTTGATTACATATTACATAGCGGTATAACTAGATCAATTTTTAATTAAATTTATGTATTAATACGAGTTAATTTCGTTATTTGTCTGAGTCATAATTTGTCATCAAGAAGGAGATGGATCATATTAACAATAACTTCCAAATTCAAATAAAATTCACGTAATTAATAATTTGTTGGATAGAACTAAATTTAATCTTTTTAATTTTTTTACTTAAAAATACCTGTTATTTTGTCCATATGAAAAATTGCTTATCCAATGTGAGTGTACACCGATTATTTCTTCGACAATAACTTCTTTTACAAATCATGACAGAATCTGTTTCGATAGCTTATGCTCGATTGTCGTTGAATACATGTTTGTTAAGATATATGTATATAACACGCGAGAAGGAGAAATTTCTAGAAGAACATTGAAAGAGGAACAAAGACTCATCTTAGAAGAGGAAGATAAATATCAGGCAGTTTTACTGTATCGCTTTGCTTGTTTATGCTATTTGTTTGACTTTTTGTATGAATCATTTTAGATATGCCTCTTTTCAAAAACGAGCTCTCTTTATCAAGAATCTTAACATTTTCCCAATTTAGATTATGATTGTAATCAGTTTGATGTCTTGAAACTACAGATATCGCGTCAGTTGATTTACGTATATCAATTTCATGTTCTTTGATTCGAGTTTTTAATTTGCGTTTAGTGCCCGACATAGGAAGAATCACAGTTTAGATAATTTATTTTATACACTAATTCGCATTGTTCATCCTTATTTAAAATATCTTTTCCAGTTTTTATAAATCTGTTTAGTTTGTTCATAGGTTTGTAAGTTATATTGAAACCATTATTATGTGCTATTTTTTTAAATATTTCTAATAAATTATTAACGTATGGAACTACAAAAAATTTTTTTATTGTTAAATCATTATTCTTATTATTGTTGTTGTCTTTATTATTTCTATATTCCAACGTTTTGATTCTATTTGTAATCGTTGTTGAAAAAATAAATTCCAATGGGTACCCGTTTATTAATAAAATGTTTATTAGATTAGTAATATTTTTTTCATGAAACTGTGGGTGCGATAAGTTTATAATTCTGTCGAACTGACCTATAATTATTCCTCTTTTATGGTTCACCGGGTGATTTGAATGAAAATTCAAATATCTCCCCGAGTTAGTAGGCTTTTTATATAAGTCAAATATGATTCGTCCGTCCTGATTTACAAATTTAACATCTAAAAAACTTATCCCATTCTCATCACCATAATCTAAAGTAAATTTAATACGTTCATGGTATGAATTGAATAATTTTAAAATAGTGTCGATTTTGTCACTCTCTACCGATAATACAATGTCATCCACATAACGGAAATAAAACGAAGTGAATATGTTGTTAGATTTTTAGATATAAAAAGTAAAACAAAAAGCATAAACAAGCAAAGCGATACAGAAAAACTGCCTGATATTTATCTTCCTCTTCTAAGATGAGTCTTTGTTCCTCTCTTAATGTTCTTCTGGAAATTTCTCCTTCTCGCGTGTTATATATATCTTAACAAACATGTATTCAACGACAATCGAGCATAAGCTATCGAAACAGATTCTGT
>NW_017300183.1:63843-86915 GCF_001594075.2 Trachymyrmex cornetzi | reverse complement strand
AATGCTATTTATTAAAGAAATGCATAAAAATGTTAAAATCTAATATAAATATAAGAATTAAAATTTATTTTTTAAAGACATGCACTAATGAAAGGCTAATCCCTAAACATATGCAAAAATTGATGCACCACGATAACAATTCACTACGTAAGTCATCAGGAATAAAAATTGAAAGACTAAAACAAAATTTCACATACAAATATCTAAAAATTGAATTACAAGACGCGTACAAACAACTCGATCACATTAAATTTGTAATTTATAACCTGTACAGACAAATTTATAATAATTTACCATTCGATGTATGCGATGCATTTTTTTGTAAACAAGAATCGAATTTTAATAGGGAATGGAAATCAGAATATGTACGAATTAACAAAAAAATCAATAGATTACGCATTGAATTGTCTAATTATAAACGAACTAAAATTAAAAACATAAATTATCAAGTGAGTTATTCGACAACAGCTGAAATGAACCGTGAAATCAAAATTGCAACTTCGTTATCAAAGAACACCAATATAGAAGATAATGCTGTTGAACAAGTAATTTCACTAAACATTAATATTAATCTCAACAATTTTAACTCTACATTTTCAATAGAAAACATCAATGAGCAATGGTTAATAAATCCCACCAACACAGAAATTCCTAACAAGGCCAAGGTATTATTACAATTAGGCCATCAATTTAATTTGCCTAATATTCTAATAAATAAACAAAAAATCACTCACGAATTTATAAAACACATTGAATGCAACTTATTTAAATTATGAAAAAATATGTAAAAATATAAGAAACGAATCCATTCATATCCTAAGATCTATTAATCATTGCTCAGAAATAAATTCAAACAATAATATTTTATATGAAGGTGCAAAAGAAGTCAAGCGGTTCATTTTAGACATTCTCATTACCAAAACATTCTCATAATCCAGACATTCTCATTACCAAAGCCGACAAAGGAAACACAACTGTTATAATAAGTCGCGAAGATTATAATAAAAAAATGTATAATGCTCTAGCAGATCTAAGTACATACATTTTTATAAATAAAGATCCAACTGATAAAATAACCAATGACATACGCAACTTATTAGTGAGATGGAAAAACAAAGGATACATTGACCAAGAATTATACAAAAAAATGCTTGTAACAGATGCGAATCTTCCGAGAAGTTATGGTTTAGTAAAAATTCATAAAGAATCCCAACCTCTTAGAATAATAATCAGTTGTATTAATAGCGCGTTCTTTCCTTTGGCGATTTTCCTAAAAAATAGAAGACAAAAATAAAAATAATTTTGGTCATGTAAAAAATAGTGTCGAAATTGTAAAGAAACTCAATGGAATGCCAATGAAGGATAATTTTAGTATTATATCATTCGACGTAGTATCCATGTATACTAATATACCGATTGACCTAGTTAAAAAAAAGCGTAGAACGAAGATGGGAATCTATCAGAACAAGAACCTTAATACCTATTAATGAATTTTTAACAGCGATTTCAATCATTTTTAACTCCACATTTTTTAAATTTGACAAAAAAATTTTTAAACAAATCTTTGGTTTACCCATGGGGTCTCCTCTCTCTCTGATATTAGCGAACATCGTCTTACAAGATCTAGAAGATTATATTCTAAAATCTAACAACATATTCACTTCGTTTTATTTCCGTTATGTGGATGACATTGTATTATCGGTAGAGAGTGACAAAATCGACACTATTTTAAAATTATTCAATTCATACCATGAACGTATTAAATTTACTTTAGATTATGGTGATGAGAATGGGATAAGTTTTTTAGATGTTAAATTTTTAAATCAGGACGGACGAATCATATTTGACTTATATAAAAAGCCTACTAACTCGGGGAGATATTTGAATTTTCATTCAAATCACCCGGTGGAGCATAAAAGAGGAATAATTATAGGTCAGTTCGACAGAATTATAAACTTATCGCACCCACAGTTTCATGAAAAAAATATTACTAATCTAATAAACATTTTATTAATAAATGAGTATTCATTGGAATTTATTTTTTCAACGATTACAAATAGAATCAAAACGTTGGAATATAGAAATAATAAAGACAACAACAATAATAAGAATAATGATTTAACAATAAAAAAATTTTTGTAGTTCCATACGTTAATAATTTATCAGAAAATTTTAAAAAAATAGCACATAATAATGGTTTCATTATAACTTACAAACCTATGAACAAACTAAACAGATTTATAAAAACTGGAAAAGATATTTTAAATAAGGATGAACAATGCGAATTAGTGTATAAAATAAATTATCTAAACTGTGATTCTTCCTATGTCGGGCACTAAACGCAAATTAAAAACTCGAATCAAAGAACATGAAATTGATATACGTAAATCAACTGACGCGATATCTGTAGTTTCAAGACATCAAACTGATTACAATCATAATCTAAATTGGGAAAATGTTAAGATTCTTGATAAAGAGAGCTCGTTTTTGAAAAGAGGGATATCTGAAATGATTCATATAAAAAGTCAAACAAATAGCATAAACAAGCAAAGCGATACAGAAAAACTGCCTGATATTTATCTTCCTCTTCTAAGATGAGTCTTTGTTCCTCTTTCAATGTTCTTCTGGAAATTTCTCCTTCTCGCGTGTTATATATATCTTAACAAACATGTATTCAACGACAATCGAGCATAAGCTATCGAAACAGATTCTGTCATGATTTGTAAAAGAAGTTATTGTCGAAGAAATAATTGGTGTACACTCACATTGGATAAGCAATTTTTCATATGGACAAAATAACAGGTATTTTTAATTTAAAAAATTAAAAAAAATTAAATTTAGTTCTATCCATGATGTAATAAAGAAGGTGTGTTCCTATTATGGTCACTTTTTCGTCTTGATTTGCGCAGGTCTCAACTGTCGGCCATACTTGATTTATGTGTGTGTTTGGTGTACATATGTAGTTCAGTGTGTTTGTGTATATGGGGAAAGTCATGATAAAGTTATTTTCAGTTATTTTCACGTGTTTACAACAGTGCGATCACTTTTAAGCCGTTGGAATATCAAAAAAATTAATGACAATGCCGTTGTGTGCCATGAAAGGGTGTAAAAACCGTTCTGGAAAAGGAAAAAGGGATATCCGATTTTTTCTTTTCCAAAAAAAAAGAGAAATGTGTGAGAAGTGGATACAGGCGTGTGGAAGGAAAATTGGAGAAATTAAGGAGAAGAATGGTATGTACTGTAATGTTAATATAATTTACTTGCCAGTTTATCTTCTTATTATTAAATAATAACGAAATATATTTATTTATTTATTATTTTAAATGTGTAAAAGATTGTATAACGAACTATGTTTATTCAATTTCAAAAAAGTATGGTCTATATCAATGTACGTTACCTTTCTTTTATTTATTTATTATTTATTGTAAATATCATACGCGTTGAACATATTTGTGGTTTAAAGGAGTTCTTAAATAAAAATAAAAATAATTATACAAATAAAAAATTGAATATACATTATTCTATAATAATAGCTGTAATATTATTAAAACATACTAACATTACATTACATTATCTAGTGAATGTTTACTTTTTATTTTTAAGTATGTTTTATACAGTTTAAGCTTGGGCGCATTCAAAATTGGCGCGAGAAAATGACCGAAAGCTGTGATCTCCATTCATTGGCTGAAGCAAATGGCTGCGCTAGAACACACCTTCTTTATTACACCATGCTACCAGCCATGGAAACACGGTACACTGTCTGAGTGTTGCACTAGTGGGCGATAATGCAGCCAAAAGAAAACGCTATTATTCATGCTATAGATTATGGATACAACAGAAATAGTATCTTTGATGACGTTTCTAAATTTTTCGGACAATGGACCTACGTACGGAATTGTAAAGAAAGTTTTTAATTGATCGTTGTTATTACCATTACTGTCATTGTTGCTAAGAGTGATGTCTTTGTTTAAAGCTGTTTTTTTATTAGCCAAGGTTTTTATTCTTTCAGTCATTGTCGAGAAAATATATTACAAAGGATAGCCATTGCGTCCAATAAAATTCTAACAACGGTCCTAGTTTTTAACATGATAATCAGAGTGAGAAATTAATAATACACGATCCACAAGACTAAGAATAACGCCTTTTTTATGTGTAAGGGAATGCTGAGACCAAAAATTAAGATATCGCCCTGAGAAGGTTGGTTTGTGATATAGATCGAATTTAATTCTGTTGTTTTCTATTATGATGATAGTATCTAAAAAGATGATTTTTCGATGACCATTTTCCAATGTAAATTGAAGTTTAGGGTGTATTGGATTGAATTACAATTCAATGTTAAGAACAATATCTATTTTAGAAACAAGAATCGCCATAATAATGTCGTCAACGTATCTATAAAAAAAGGGTATATCAAAATCAAAAGTACTCACACTTTACCTTCACAGCACTTTATTTTCGAGGTCTTGCATAACAATATCCGCGATTATTAGAGAAAGAGATGATCCCATTTGTGTCCCAAAATACTGTTTATATGTAGGGTGTTAGTTAAGTATGTTCCCAAACTTAACAGAGTGATTCTTTGGTTTATTTCAAGTAAAAAAGTCCATATAAACATATGTCCTAAGCGGCTTAGTTCCCGAAATAAAAAAATTTACACGTATAGTAATAATCTGTTTATTTGAAAGAAATATAACTTGAACTAGTCAAATACTAGTCAAAAACAGAAAAACAAAAACAAGCTTCAGTTCTTCTGACAAAATAAAACAATTAGATGAATTGTTGAAAATGTCCACCTTGCGCCATGATACATCCATCGAGCCTTCTTCTCAAAGATTGACGTACACGTTCAAAGATACCAGGTGTGTTACTTATTGCCTCGCATGAAGCAACTATTCGATTCCTCAAATCATTCTCATTCTCAATTGGGGTGGTATAAACCAATGATTTCAGATGTCCCCGAAGGAAATAATCCAAAGGATTTAAGTCTAGTGATCTAGGAGGTCTAGGTTGAGTTCCTGCTCGACCTATCCTGTATTTCGGAAACTAAGTCATTTAGGACACATGTTTATATGGACTTTTTTACTTGAAATAAACCAAAGAATCGCTCTGTTGAGTTTGGGAACATACTTAACTAACACCCTGTATAATGTTATCGAAAGTGAAATAAGTTGAATCAAGTACAAACTGGACGGCCCTTATGAATTCCTCCTTAGGTATGTTACTTTGAATTGAAATAAATTCCCATCTATTTTCTGAACTCTTAATTGCCAGTTCTATAGGAATGTTTGTAAACAATGATACAACATCAAGAGAGATCAATATGAATTTATCTTCAATGAATTTATTGTTTTCTGACTAGATCAAAACTATTATCTATATGACTGGCAGGTACTGGTATATTTTTAGTTATGATGTTGTGCAGAAAAATTGCAATTCTTTATAGAGGACCGTCTATAGACGACACTATAGTTCTGAGCGGGCAAACCAATTTGTGAATCTTTGGAAGACCATATATTCTGGGTAACAAACCGTCGCTTACATTTAGAGATCTATAAGTATTATTCTCTTACATATAAGAAAGGGGTTATTCTTAGTCTTGTGGATCGTGTATTATTAATTTCTCACCCTGATTATCATGTTAAGCACTTGGACCGTTATTAGAATTTTATTGCAATGACTATCCTTTGCAATATATTTTCTCGACAATAACTGAAAGAATAAAAACCTTGGCTAATAAAAAAACAGCTTTAAATAAAGACATCACTCTTAGCAATAATGACAGTAATGGTAATGTAACGTCCGGCGCGCTATACTATAGCACTCCGGCCGTCTACCAAGCAAACGCGAGCGCACAGTATAGCAAACGATATAATACGTGCCGCGAGAACCTATAGCATATGCTACCGTTGCCGTTACCAACGAACGTTGCGCGCACAGCGCCTGCGCGAATCATAAAATAGAGAATTAATAGGAAATCCGCTAAAAACACGTAGATTGCACCGCTAAAAAACGGGAAACAATGAACATTAGAACTAGCCATTTAATAATCGCGAAGAAATAACACCGATTCATTAAGAACAAGCGAAAACACGTAATGCACTTACAAAATGCATAGCGATGCAACACAAAATGCACGCATCAATCACGAAGGCCTCAAATAGCAAATAGGAGCTACTGCAATTTGAAGGAAGGCACGAATAAGGAAATAAAAGCCCTAAATAAACAAGGGAGACTTGCGCGCGCTTCAGAACAAAGAACTCAAGATACGCGGAAAAGCAGCATGAAAAAACGTACAAAGAATACACGCTGCTTACACCGCAACCAAGTGCATCACGCGCCAGCCAAGCGCACCCTTAAGAAGGTCGCAAAGCCGCTAAACGCTAGAACTATCAAAAATAGAAAAAGACACGCAGTAATCGAATAAATCGCTATTAAAGAATTAGAATATTCTAGAGATTTTCGCAACAACAAGTGTGCGAAAACACCCCCTTACCGCGAGGGGTCACAGTGCGAAACATATATAAAGCGGGATGATTTACAGACAAATTGCCTTATTCCTTCTCTAAAACCGAAACGGTAAGGACTCCCAGCGCTTTCAGTAGCGCTCCGGGCCACCCGTTCCATCCTACCGATCCAGCTCCGATCGTGCGCCAACCACGGCGTCAGACGAGCTAATCCTTTGCCTGATCTCTACAGCGCAACCCACGGCGACGTGGAGATCACCTCCTAGCGAAAACTCCAACGAGCGTCTTCTCGGCGTCGAGGTCTTTTCGCATTCTTCTTCTTTCCGATCTGCCGCTAATCTATACGTTCTTTCTGGGTATAGATGCCGAAGAGAAAGCGTACACGCGGCAAACGAGGGGGTTGGCGTACTCATATTAAGGAGCTACAACGGGAGCTCCTCATTTCGGGCGATTTCGATCCTTCACGTCATTGGAAGGAGGACGCGGGGGACGCCAACAAACCCTTCGTCAACAATACGGAGACGACTCGCGATATCGCTGATTCGCCACACGATACCGGCAAAAACGTCGCCTCTAAAACCAGGAGCACCGCTGGGCCACCACCGCGGACAAAACCGCCTCCATCTCCGCCCTACGTGGCGCCCACTCGAAAGGCCACTAGGCCAATCATTATTACCTCCAAGCCTCGCGTAATAAGCAACACTGCGTGTACACTTAATATTAAAATCTTATAATCGTTAATATTTCTATTGTTATTTAAAAGCCTTTTCATCTCCTTCCGAATCCTTCTCATCACACAAGAGAGTGTAGATAGAGAGACAGCGAGATGAAGCCTAACTGACGCTTCCTCTAAACTCTCTATTTTATTTTTATGAGAAAGGACCTGGAAGGCTAATTACCTTTAAATTCAAGTACTTTCGTAGAAACATATATATAATTCTCGAATATCGTGCTCAATTCAGAGCACTGGTGACAGCTGCCCATAATAATAACAGAGACACGCGTTTAAACACCACATCGAAGTCAAGGCTTCACCCCGCGCGCCCCGCTCCGCGCTCGCGTTCCCGCGAACACGTGTCGAGTCTCGAGACCGCCGAAATCTCGCGCTCAGGACGTAACAGGTAATAACAACGATCAATTAAAAACTTTCTTTACAATTCTGTACGTAGGTCCATTGTCCGAAAAATTTAGAAACGTCATCAAAGATACTATTTCTGTTGTATCCATAATCTATAGTACCCTGTTTCCGTGGCTATGATATGTAGTGCAAATTTTATGTACGAAGTGGGATTTTGCTACACCGTCTCAAAGGGACGGTGTAGAGTCAGTGTGATATTTAAAATTTGAAAATGGAAGTCCAGCGAAAACAGGGTTTTAGCGCAATAATGATGTAGTGTGTACCACTCTAGTGTAGTGTAGCTAATTGTAGCGCTTACATGCAACTGTAAGCGTAACTGGTGCGGTGCGAGGCTGCACCCAGTGTATCCCAAAAGAAAACGCTATAAGTTGAGTAACGTTATCAGGGCGCAAAAGATCCATTACCCGCGAGTTGTAAGAAGAACGTCGTCTATAAAATTTCTTGTAAAGACTGTGATGCAACTTATGTGGGACAAACAGGGAGATAATTGAAAACGAGAATCTCTGACTATAGATCTCATATTAAGGAGGTTGTAAGACTGAGGCCGGCAGTGAGAGGGGAATGCTTTAATACAAAAGAAATATGGAGTGTAGCCAATATTTGAACATTAAAATTTAAAGAAATAAATAGCTAAAATTTAAAGAAATATGGATTATAATGCAATTAAAAAGCAAAAAATATTAGTGTTTATTTGTGTAAATGTTTCAAAAATAAACATATATTTTTTAGAACAATAAATATTTTTTGCTCAAGAAATGATTTGGCAACGGTGTAAAATTGAAAAATCGAAGTTGGTAACATTGCAAACTGCAATGTCTGACTGCAATGTCTAACGGGTAGATAAGGTTAACGTAACGCTATAAATGTTTTGAAGCGTTCTTTGACAAATCATTTAGTACAATTTTTTTTCTGTGATTAGTAAATCAAACGCTTAGAAGCATTTGTAGTGAGACTTTGACGGCATTACTCAACTGATAGAATATTCTTGATTCGCGATGATGAAACAACGTTGCCACATTGTCTCCATCAAACAGTTTTAATGGCAGAAGTATCACATTTTTGGTTATATTTTTTACTATTGTTAATAAATTGAGTGGTAAAAGTTGTTTTAATGTTCAAATATATTTTTAATATGCTATACTTTATATATTAAACATAAATTTATTCGATTCTTAACATTTCAAATATTAATATTTATTGAAAACAGATATATAGAATCGAATCTCCTATAAGAGAAAGAGAGATAGTCTATTATAAAATCCAGAATTTTGTTATTAATTTACAGAAAAATGCGCTGGTCAAAAAGTCTGAAAAAATTTACATAAAAGCTTTGTAGATAAAGCTATGTTCCAAATTTCAAGCAATTCTTAACATATTGCATTCTCCTTACAACCTCCTTAATAGAAACATAACACATTCGGTAATTACAGGTCATAGGTTGTATCATAGATATGATTTCTGTTGGGAAGACGTTAAAATATTGGATAATGAGCGGAATTACAATAAGAGTGTTACATCCCGATACAATTCTCTCTTTCGTTATTATAAATATATGATTCATACCTTATTTTTATTTTATCTCTAGGTTAATATTTCGTCATGGTCGTGATATTTCGTCCCTATTTTATCTTTATTTCGAAACCGAAAATTCCGTTTCTCTTTTATAGGAGGGTATATCTTTTTCTTTATTTAAACATTCAAATCAACACATAGACCACGTTATGTACCTTTATGCGTCACACAGATTATCTACTCTAAAGAATGTCTAAGAATATTCCACGATCTTTGTTAAGATTATTTGTTTGTTTAGTTTTCGTTTTTCGAGCCTGCGTTATTGTTTCGTTTCTTTTCGTTTGTAAACGCAGTAAGAATGGCAGCCTTGTTGTGTATGTGAGCCAATGAAGGACTGTCTGCGCGCGCATGTCGTGAGTTGCCGAGTGTGATCGTGATTCGCGCTGCACGGGTACGGCTCTTCCCCCGCCTTCTTCGGTTTATGGTGTCCGTGCGTGCAAGACGTGAAAATTGTAACTCCGTTAAGATTCTAACAGGTTATGGGACCAGGATCGCTTGACAGACCAAAAGACACGCTTACAAGACAAATATGGGTGACACAATAGACTTGAGGAGCATCGGAAAGTTCGATGGGACGAACTTCCAAGCCTGGAAATTCCAGATGAAAGCAATCTTCATTGCAAACGGACTCACGGATGTTGTCAATGGCGTCATAAAGCGAGAAGAAACGACGACAGACGAGCAGAGAGCACAATGGGACAAGAAAAATGCCAAAGCTATGGTAATAATATCATCAACAATGGAAGCTGCTCAACTTGAGTTTCTTTTGACTTGTGAAACGGCAGCCGAAATGTGGAATAAACTAAGCGCCGTGCATGAACTAAAAAGTGAGTCAAACAAATTACTATTAATGACGCGTTTCCATGAGTACCGAATGAAACCGGGAGACGGCGTGGCACAGCACGTAGCTAAGATAGAGAATATGGCACGCCATCTAAATGATATAGGAGAAACTGTTTCGACAGTAACCATAATGGCGAAAATTTTGGGAAGTTTACCCGAAAAGTTTAATGCCCTCGTGACCGCCTGGGATAGCGTGGAAAGTGAAAATCAAACACTCGACAAATTAAGAGAGCGCCTCATTAAGGAAGAAGCTAGAATGAGTGCAACGGACGAGACGAACAATGCGCTCGCTGCCATAAACTTAAAGTCGAACAAGACACGACCAAAAGCAGCAGAAAAGAAGACAGAGCGTTCGAAGAAAGAGATCGAGTGCTTTTATTGCCACAAATTAGGTCACTACATCAAGGACTGCCGGAAGAAAAGGAGAGACGAAGATCAAGGCATCCGAAGCAAGGAGAAGCAGAAGAACAACGAATCGAATACTGAAGCTGCTTTCTCGGCTGAGGTGATAGAAAAAGAAATCCTGAACCTGGAAGTAAAGGACGTTTGGATCCTTGATAGCGGAGCTTCAAGACACATGACACACCGATCCAACTGGATTTCTAACCTGCAAACTTACAAAGACGAGCACGTTTCTCTTGGTGATGGCACGAAATGCAAAGTGCATGGACGAGGCACTGTGTACATACAAAGACTGGTGGACGGTCAATGGCTAGATGGCGTATTGGAGGATGTGCTTTACGTGCCTGATTTAAACAAAAATCTCTTCTCCGTAGGAGCATGCATGAACAAAAACTATAGAGTAGTCTTTACAAATAATTCCGTGAAACTGTTTCTGAACAATGCACTAAAAGCTAGTGGTGCAAAACGCAATAATAACCTTTTTCATATGTTTTTTAAGGTACGTTCAGAAAATGAGGCATGTGTGACAACGACAACGAACATAAAGAATTGGCACAACCGTCTTGGTCATGTGAATTATAAGTATATACGCCAAATGTGCAAACAAGGGCTGATAACTGACTCGTCAATCGACAACACCAGGGAAATTGAGGATCTGTTTTGTGAGGCATGCCAGTACGGCAAACAGCATCGACTCCCATTTAAGTCGACAACTCGAGACAAACCACTGTCTGGAGAGTTAATTCATAGTGACGTCTGTGGAAAAATGTCACAAGAATCGGTGGGAGGATCTAACTATTTTGTGAGTTTTAAAGATGATTGCACAGCCTATCGTATGGTGTTCTTCATCAAGCACAAGACTGATGTCTTAGAAAAATTAAAAGAATTCGTCAATCTCGTCGAAAACAAATTTTAGAGGTGTGTGAAGACACTGCGAGTAGACAATGGCAGAGAATACTGCAACGAGCAAACGATGAGGTTCCTACATGCGAAGGGGATCAACATTGAAACCACGGCTCCCTTCACCCCCGAGCAAAATGGACGAGCCGAAAGGGACAACAGAACGCTAGTTGAAAGCGCACGTGCCATGTTACATGCCAAGGACTTACCTGTGAAATTGTGGGCAGAAGCAGTCAATACGGCTTGCTATGTATTAAATCGCACACCGACAACAAGCAATCGTGGCATGACTCCCTACGAAGCATGGACAAACAAAAAACCACATCTCGACCACATTAGAGTATTTGGATCGGAAGCCTTCGCCCACATTCCCAAACAGTTAAGAAAGAAATGGGATAAAAAGGCGCAGAAACTGCTTCTGGTTGGTTATCAGGGTGATTCTTGCAATTACAGACTGTACAATCCGCAAACTGGAAAGATCATCGTGTCCAGAGACGTTATCATTCATGAGACAAGTAACCATCAGCAGGAAGATCCAGACAAAGAATCAGGTATGGGAACGATTCCTTATGTACCAGAAGAGGATACCGAGCCTAGTCGACATGCTGACTCACATCAAGACCACGAGGACGGTGACCAAATGAATCAGTCGCAAGATCAAAGCGAGATTAGGACCTTGAGAGACAGAAATAAACTGAGGCCACCGACTCGGTTTCAAGCCAATCTGGCTGAATACGATGAACCTGTGTCATATGAAGAAGCGACGTCTGGTGCAGATGCTGCTAACTGGACAAGAGCGATCGACGAAGAGCTGAAAGCCCATACACTAAATGGCACATGGAGCTATGAAGATCTACCTGAAGGAAAGAAGACAATTGGATCCAAGTGGGTGTTCAAGAAAAAGTACACTACGGATGGTGACACTGCCCACTACAAAGCTCGGTTATGCGCAAAGGGCTTCTCTCAAAAACAAGGAATTGACTACGAGGAAGTTTTTTCACCTGTGGCAAGATATGACTCGATACGAACCATGCTGGCCTTTGCAGCGCAGAATGACATGGAAATTGGACAATTCGACGTCAAGACAGCGTTTCTCAATGGAGAGCTGATGGAAGAAATATACATGGAGGTTCCAAAAGGGGTAACACTCTATAGTAATAAGGTCTGTAAACTGCGTAAATCTTTATACGGATTAAAACAAGCATCACGGACATGGAACTGTAAGTTCGATTCATTCTTAAAACATTTTCAATTTGTACCGAGTAAAGCAGATGCATGCGTATACACAGGTAATTTCAAATCAAGTAAGGTGCATCTCATAATTTATGTGGATGATGGTTTGATTCTGGCATCATCGAAGGAGGCTCTTAAAGTAGTAATGAATGAACTAGAATCAAACTTCAGAATTACGATAGGTGATGCGAAAAATTATGTAGGTATTGAAATAATTCGAGACGCTGTAGCAAAGTCAATTTTTATCCATCAGGCATCATACACAAAACGCATCCTTCAAAGATTTAAAATGATGGACTCAAAATCGAAAAGTACTCCCGCAGATTTAGGAATAAATCTATCTTCGACATATGAACGCGATGATAACGTGATCAATGTGCCGTATCGACAGGCAATAGGCAGTTTAATGTTTCTATCAAATGTCACGCGACCTGATATAGCATTTACTGTAAACTACCTAAGTAGATTTATAACGAATTTCAATGAGGAACATTGGCGTTCCGTGAAAAATGTTTTTAGATATTTAAGAGGAACCATCGACGTGGGAATCCTATATGATGGAACGTGCGACGAGATGCGACTCAAAGGTTTCTCAGATTCAAATTATGCTAGTGACCTGGATACTAGACGATCCACAACCGGCTACTTGTTCACTCTAGCCAATGCTGGAATAACGTGGGGATCTCTTCGACAGAGAACAGTATCACTCAGCACGACCGAGGCTGAATACATTGCGATATGCGAAGCCGCGAAAGAAGCAGTATGGTTGAAGCAACTGTTAAGTGACGGCGGATATCGATGTGATGAAGCAATTATCATTAACGTAGACAATCAGAGTGCGATCAAGTTAGTCCGTAATCCGGAATATCACAAAAGGAGTAAACATATCGATATTCGTTATCACTTCGTGCGAGAAAAATGTTCTAATGGAGACATTGGTGTTCAGTATGTATGTAGTCGAGATCAGCTCGCAGATATTTTGACAAAAGTCTTAAGCCGAGATTTGTTTCAGAACTTGCGTGCAAAAATCGGCATGTTATGTAAAAGTTAGAGGCTCTCAAAAGGTGGGAGTGTTAAGATTATTTGTTTGTTTAGTTTTCGTTTTTCGAGCCTGCGTTATTGTTTCGTTTCTTTTCGTTTGTAAACGCAGTAAGAATGGCAGCCTTGTTGTGTATGTGAGCCAATGAAGGACTGTCTGCGCGCGCATGTCGTGAGTTGCCGACTGTGATCGTGATTCGCGCTGCACGGGTACGGCTCTTCCCCCGCTCTCTTCGGTTTATGGTGTCCGTGCGTGCAAGACGGGAAAATTGTAACTCCGTTAAGATTCTAACAATCTTCTTCAAAGAAGCATTTCTCTTAAATAATAAATAAAAGCGTATATTAACAGTATATTAGTGATAATGTATGTTACAGTTGTATTTAATAATTAAGCAATTAATAGCAAAATAGAAATCTTCCTGAATGCGAGGACGAATATCTTTTTCTTCCAACAAAATTAAACCAATTTTAGATATATAATTCAGAATGTAATAGATTCGCTTCACATAAGGATGTTAGTTAAGGAAAACCGAATTTTTGTTATAAATTAAAACTCTCAACTATTACCTATTAAGATTAAACCTGTAGAGTGGGGAGTAGGGCTTACGCGGAGTCTTGCTACCTTATCTTAAGGAACCAAGCGCGAGCATAGGTTCTACCAAATTTTGAGGAGGGTTGATTGGTCCTGAAAAGACACTCCCATATTCATTTCCAAAATATAAAAGGAACTGCCAAAAGCAGTCGGCAGACAGTTATTTCTTTTATTCAATTCAGTTTAGTCCAGTTCGAGTCAGTTAATTCTTTTATTCAGTTTAGTTCAGTTCAAGACAGTTATTCTTTTATTTAAGTCAGTTACATAGTCATACAGTTATTCTTTTATTCAAGTCAGTATTTTATTCATTCTTACATACAGTTTTAGTCAGTATTTTATTCATTCTTACATACAGTTTTATATATATATAGTCAGTATTTTATTCATTCTTACATACAGTTTTATAGTCAGTATTATATTCAACCTTCAGTCTTACAGTTTTATTCAGTCTTACAGTTTTATTCAGTCAGTTATTCATAGAGCAAAAGTAGAAACCTATAGTCAGAAATCAGCTAGATCAAGGTGAGAACTATCGTCGCGCTTCCTCAGAAATACACTCTTAACCCAGCTAACATAAAGTTACATGTAACGTACCCGTTAGTTGTAATTTCCCACTCAACAATATAACTATAATATAACATGTGCGTTATATTGCAGTTATATTGTTGAGTGGGAAATTACAATTAACGAGTACGTTACATGTAACTTTGTGTTTGCTGGGAAATTTTCCTTTTTTTTATTGTTCTGTTTCACTCTTATATTTTTCTTTTTTTGTTTTTATTATTAAACGAAAATATTGAATATATCAAATCGCTGAAACCTAAGTCTCTGCTCTGCGTCTCACTCAATTATATTCAAGTACATATATATGAGTATCCGAGGGGCTGTTGCGACTGTCGCTGCCAATAGCGTGGCCCCCGTCTTATAACACTTTTTCGGAGTATTCATAATTATCTCACATTCAGAGGATTGTTACGATTGTCGCTGCCAATAGCGTGGCCCCAATCTTATAACATTCTCAGAATATTTATTATTATCTCATATCCAGAGGACTGTTACGATTGTCGCTGCCAACAGCGTGGCCCCCGTCTTACAACAGTTCTTCGACACATTAATAATTTTTGCATTATTTCCATGCCTACTAAAGGCGGACGAAGACAGCGAGAGAAGAGATTAAGATTTCAAATATAATCAGCTCTCATTTCAAATCACGATCCTTTCCCCTATTTCCAAAAACTAGCGCAGTTATTAAATCAAAAGAAACCAGTAGACTCACCCCGAGAACGCGTATATACTCTCAAGCGATTAGAGATCAATTCCACGTTTCCGAATTACAAGAACATTCGAAAAGCCAATCCACGTAGATTCGCCTATAAGCTTCGTAATCTTTTTGGCACCGGATTCAAAATTACCCTTCCGAAAAACTATCCAATACTTCCCAGTGAACATTCTTAACTGCACAACCTAATCTCCGATCCCCGAGTAAATTGCTTAAATGCATTGACTCAAAAAAAACGGAGAAAATCTCAATAGCATTACGTAACAAAGAGATTGGTATCAGAGATGATCAATATAAAACAACAGAATAGCATAAATTTGAAAACAGACAGAGAACTGCTAAACCAAGCATATTTGAATTATTTTAGCTCTTAATTTGTTTTCATTATTGACATCGAACTTGACTTTTAAATGATCGGCGAGTTCTCACGAATTGTCTCATTTTACTGTTTGACGATGTATGGTCGATACGTTATCCGTAATGTGAAAACTACTTACAAGTAAACCTACACAAGTGTAACTCTCCGATTTTGACGAACTTTTAGTATATTGTTCTCCAGACCAAAATAAGCGACACATACTTTTTTATACGTGCCCGTACGCACTTTTAAGGGGTGAAACACCTCTTTGAAGAAAATCGATTTTTCTCTTTCGAAGCGAATATCGTCGAAACTATAAGAGATAGAAAAAATTTTCTGCAATGAAAATTGAATGGTTTTAAGAGTACTTTATAACTATAATAAAAAAAATTTTTTTAGTTACTTATTTATTGTATACTTTCACGCACACCCCTATTTTCAAAAATTTTTTAACTTTTATATGACGAAAATTAAAGAACATTTTTTGCTGAAAACAACGATGTGTCATTTCAATCACTTTCCGAAAAATCTTATCAAATATAAACGAAAACGTCTCTGGTACGCGCTCCATACGTATTCGTACGCGCGTGCGCGTGTGTGTACGTGTGTGAAAGGAATATCCTTGCCTTTTACGTTTGGAGTGCGTGATTTACGTGAGTCCCCTTGCCTCTCACGTTTGGGGTGTTTCATTTACGTTTAAATTTAAATTTTATTATATAACATTTTTTTGTTTTTTAATATTATTATGTATAAAAAACGGTCTCACAATTCGGGCTAATGAGAGTCAATCGCTGTTGTCCAGGCGAAAAGTAAAAATTGTAGATGTACTAAAGATGTTATTAGTCTTCCTTCTTTAATGTCATGAGGTTACATAGTATCGAACGTTTCAACTCACTTTGGAGTCTTCATCAGCGCAGAAATTAACCAAGAAAATAATATCTCCGTTGAGAGTCAGTCACCACAAATTACCAAATTTGTTGCATTCTGCGTACTATACAATAAAAAGAATTTTAATATATAAAAGAATTTAAACGTACAACTGATTAATCTCAAGTGATTCACCCCAAACGGAAAACATCAAAGCTCAAAATTGATTACTTCACATATTTTTTCGTATGTAATTATTCACAATTAGATGTGTAACAAGTAAATTCATAATGGTATGTCTTGTCGTTTAAAATAGAAACGTTAAAATGACATTCGTAATACAATGAAAATAAATAGAAGCAAGAAAGGAAACTCAAGAATTAAGTCATATTCTCAATGTTGTTTAAAATTATCCAATAAGGAGGCATACGAATAATGTAAACACTCTGTGTCCGTTTTCAAATTAAGACCATTTTTTTGCATGTGAATATGTAGCATTTCTGAGTTTAACCTTTTATTGAGAATTCTCTCCTTATCAAGAATTTGGACACCTTCCCAATCAAATTCATGGTTGAATTCAAGACGATGATTTGTGATCACCGATTGGTTATTGTTATTCCTGTTGATATGATTGCGATGCTCCGAAATCCTAGTTGTTAATTTTCTGCTTGTTTGGCCAACATATGATGCATCGCAATCTTTACAAAAAATTTTATAAACGACGTTCTTATTAAAATATTTTGGGAGGGTGCCCTTTTGTACTCTAATGAATTTTTTAAGTTTGTTAAAACTGAAAAACGCTAATTTAACATTACACTTTTAACTAATGAGAAGAATTTCTCTGACAAATTAGGGACATGTGGTAAAACAAACCAATTTGTAGGTTCTTCATTAGAGTTGTCCGAAACCTTACTGCTTTCATTCGTTTTCATTTTAAAACATAATAATTTTAAGCGTGAATTGACAGTGTTGAAAATGAAATCAATCGGATAATCATTATTCAATAATGTATTGATTACAAACTTCAAATTCTTATAATGGTACTGAGGATTCGACAGTAAAAAAGCTCTGTCTACCATTCCCGTTATCACACCTTTCTTCTGTGACATGGGGTGTGAGGAAAGGTAATTTAAATAACGTCCCGAAAAGGTAGGTTTGTGGAACCAATCAAACTCTAAAACTCTTTTTTCATTTGCAATAATGGTCAAATCTAAAAAATTAATTCTACTTCCCCCCACTTCTAATGTAAATTGTAATTTGCGATGCCATGAATTAAAACTTTCAAGGATCTTGTCAACTTTATTAAGAGGTACCGTCATGAGAATGTCGTCAACATATCTAAAATAAAATGAAACAGGGAAATCCAAAGATTTTAAAATGTCAACCTCTAAATCTTCCATTACTAAATCTGCAACAATTGGAGAGAGGTGAACCCATCTGAGTACCTTCTTTCTGTTTAAAAAATTCACCATTAAAGTTAAAATATGCTGATTCTAACACAAAGTCTATTGCACGTAAAAATTCATCTTTCGGGATTAAAGTAGATTTCCCTATGTATTCCCATCTATTGGCTATACATTTTTTTGCTAAATCCAAAGGGATGTTGGTGAATAACGAAATGACGTCGAGAGAAATAAGAACCATATTATTTTTTAAAACCTTGCCTTGTAATTTATGGATCAATTGGAAGCTATTATCTATGTGGCTAACCGGTTTCGGTGTCATTTTCGAAATTAGCTCATGTAAAAAAACAGACAGAGAGTAAAGTGGGCTATTTAGAGAAGAAGTGATAATGCGGAAAGGACAACCCTGTTTATGTACTTTAGGAAGGGCATAAACCCTAGGAAGAATACCTTCTGTGCATAATAATCTTTTATATGTCTGATCTGAAATAAATTCTTTTCTTTTCCAAACCATCAGTAATTCCCTGGTTTTTCTGGTAAGAGTATTGATCGGATTCTTAGGAATTCTGATATATGTCTCAGGGTCTTTTAACAATTTTGTGACTTCCGAAATGTAATCGTTTTTGTTCAAAGCCACTGTCATGTTACCCTTATCAGCTTTAGTGAAAATAATATTTTTATTATTCTTTAAAAATCTAGAAGTGAAACTAATTAATTCATTTAATCTTTTTGAAATATTATTGTTTAAACCTGAAACGGAAAGAAAGTTATGCAGTATCGGAGAAATTATAACCCTAAAACCCAAAATTTTGTGTGGTTTAATTTTGAATAAGTTAGATTCTATGTTTTTAAGGAATTCTATCAAAACTCCAATGTTATTTTTTGATGGAACTGAGAAATTCTCTCCCAATTGTAAAAGGGTTTGAATTTTCTTTGGAATGATACATCCCGACAAATTGATGAACCATTTCTCCTTCAGGTTGTGTAATGAAGGTAAAGGAGGTCTATCTAAAAATTCTCTTGGCTCTAATCTCACCTGTATCTGCCTACATTGAGTCGAATCATTGTTATTTTCAACATTCACCACCATCCCATAAAAAATCGGTTTTATGTTATTATAAATACTACCTTTATTTTTTGACACCATCCATTCAATTTTTTTCAATAATTTCCCTTCTTCTATAATAATTTCAAATGTTGTTGGAAAGTCAATTTTTGTTTAATGAAAAAAGAGCAACAAATCATAAATGGAACGTGATTTTTTATCCTTCTCTTTAAAATAATTAATTGTTTTTTGGAATGATCGACAGATCTAAATGCATCATTTAATTCGATTTTCAAAGTTCTTGTAATCAATTGGTTCATATGATATTGCATTTTTTATCTAGATTTAAAATGAAATAAATGAAGTTTGTAATCTGACAAGTATTTGAGATGTTGTGGAACAATTTTGTTGTTTAAACATGTTTTAGTGAATCTGATACGGATATTATTCTTAATAATGAGCTTATGATGCCTTATTACTTCTTTCATAAATTTAACAACCACCAATCCGAAAGTAACAGAAATAAAATTAAAAAATGTATAATTAAAGTGAATTTGACGCATTTTTTCAGCCAGCGTAAATCAACAATATCAACAATAAATATCCTAATAAGGTAAGAATATATGAATCGGACTCTCAATCTTCATGTATAAAAAACGGTCTCACAATTCGGGCTAATGAGAGTCAACCGCTGATGTCCAGGCGAAAAGTAAAAATTGTAGATGTACTAAAGATGTTATTAGTCTTCCTTCTTTAATGTCATGAGGTTACATAGTATCGAATTCTTGATAAGGAGAGAATTCTCAATAAAATGTTAAACTCAGAAATTCTATATATTCACATGCAAAAAAATGGTCTTAATTTGAAAACGGACACAGAGTGTTTACATTATTCTGTATGCCTCCTTATTGGATAATTTTAAACAACATTGAGAATATGACTTAATTCTTGAGTTTCCTTTCTTGCTTCTATTTATTTTCATTGTATTACGAATGTCATTTTAACGTTTCTATTTTAAACGACAAGACATACCATTATGAATTTACTGGTTACACATCTAATTGTGAATAATTGCATACGAAAAAATATGTGAAGTAATCAATTTTGAGCTTTGATGTTTTCCGTTTGGGGTGAGTCACTTGAGATTAATCAGTTGTACGTTAAAATTCTTTTATATATTAAGATTCTTTTTATTGTATAGTACGCAGAGTGCAACAAATTTGGTAATTTGTGGTGACTGACTCTCAACGGAGATATTATTTTCTTGGTTAATTTCTGCGCTGATGAAGACTCCAAAGTGAGTTGAAACGTTCGATACTATGTAACCTCATGACATTAAAGAAGGAAGACTAATAACATCTTTAGTACATCTACAATTTTTACTTTTCGCCTGGACAATAGGGGTTGACTCTCATTAGCCCGAATTGTGAGACCGTTTTTTATACATGAAGATTGAGAGTCCGATTCATATATTCTTACCTTATTAGGATATTTATTGTTGATATTGTTAATATTATTATATTTTTTTATACGCTTTTGTAGGTTTAATTTAATTTAATTTTTTACTATTGATAATTTGTACAATAATGGGGACTCCCAGAATTGTTCTTTGACCCCAAGTATTTCTTTGACGAGGAATCACCCATAGGCTTACAATTTGTAAAACAAAAATTTATAGGTATCTCGCATTTAGGAGATTTCCTTTCAGTGTAACCACTCTTGTACCACGCATATCTAAAAAGGTTTACGAATCTGGGAGATGGAAATTGATTATGAAAAAGAGGTTGAATTTTTAAAATATTATTTCTTAAATGCAAATTTATATCATAATTATACAATATAACTACATACAACAAATGTTTCAAAAAATTTTTCACGACCTAAATGTAGAAACATCCAATGATTGAATCATACCAGTCGTTCCGGCTGGAATCGTCAAAATATTTACCTCTTTTTCACGTTTATCAATGGTGTTAAATTTTTTTTCGTTGTGCCCCGTTCATGAGTCTAAACACAAGACAGATTTTTCATTAATGTTAGGTAAAAAAAAAACTTTGGATGTTTATAAATTTAGGTCTTGGAAGAATTTTCTAAAACATTTGTCGGATGTAGTTATATTGTATAATTATGATATAAATTTGCATTTGGGAAATAATATTTTAAAAATTCAATCTCTGATTCATAATCAATTTTCATCTCCCAGATTCGTAAATCTTTTTAAATATGCGTGGTACAAGAGTGGTTACACTGAAGAGAAACCTCCTAAATGCGAGACACCTATAAATTTTTGATTTATAAATTGTGAGTCTATCTGTGACTCCTCGTCAAAGAAATGCTTGGGGTCGAAGAAATGCTGTATGCACATTGATTTTGTGCACCAAGCACACTTAAAAATTGCTATGTCGTGACTGCTGTTCTTTGACCCCAACAATTCTGGGAGTCCTCATTATTGTACAAATTATCAACAGTAAAAAATTATATCTACAAAAGTATAAAAAATATAATATTAAAAAAATAAAAAAATGTTATATAATAAAATTTAAATTTAAACGTAAATCAAGCACCCCAAACGTAGGAGGCAAGGGTATTCCTCCCACACACGTACGTATACAACACGCGCACGCGTGTACAAATACGTACGGAGCGCATACATAGAGACGTTTTCGTTCATATTTGAAAAATGGTTTTTTGGAAAGTGATTGAAATGACACACCGTTATTTTCAACAAAAAATGCTCTTTAATTTTCGTCATATAAAATTGCTCTTTAATTTACGTCATATAAAAATTAAAAAAATTTTGAAAATAGGGGTGGGGGTGGGAGTATAGAATAAATAAATAATTAAAAAAATTTTTTATTATTGTTATAAATTACTCTTAAAACCATTCAATTTTCATTCGAGAAAATTTTTTCTATCTCTTACAGTTTCGACGATATTCGCTTCGAAAGAGAAAACCGATTTTCTTCAAAGGGATGTTTCACGGTTTATGAGCACGTATAAAAAAATACGTGTCGCTTATTTTTGTCTGGAGAACAACATACTAAAAGTTAATCAAAATCGGAGAGTTACATTTGGGTAGGTTTACTTGTTAGTCAAGGTGATGTCAATGTGACGTCAAATTGATTAGGAATATGATGTCAAAAGAGTAATCAAAGTGATGGCAAAATGACGACTATATGACTACAAAACATCCCATACCATGACGGTGATTTACCATTTTGATATTTGTTTGATATCATATTAACAATTATCCAGCAAAAAATTAAGCTGTTATTTATTATTATAGTGATGTCCAAATGGTGTCCTAACCATCAAAATACCGTTAAGATGATATCAAAATGGCGAGTAATGTCAGCTTATTTACTGAGAAACTCTGTATAGAAATAAATGCAAGACCAATCTCTCTCTCTACTAATATAGATTTATTTTAATTTTTTGTACAACGTATTCTAACTTTTTCAATTCTTTGAATTAAGAAAAGATAAAAAGTACGTTAAACAAATTAAGATTAATCTACATTATTAATAGAAACGTGCATTAATTTTGTATGTATTCATATACAAGATTAACTTGATTTTTGAACCTAAAAGTAAATAACATTTGAAAGGGAGAATAAAATAACTGTATATTATTATGTTGCATAAGAATTGTTATTAATATTACTTATATTTGTGGATACAACAATACTTGAAATTGAAGTAATAAAACAACATAAAAACTTCAAAAACAGGGCGAATGAGAGTCAGCGTGGTAATTAATACGCAATCTTACTTCTTCAATCCAAAAAAATTGATTCTTTATTCCATATATAGTACGTTTCAGTTCACTTTGGAACCATCTCTTCAGCCAAATAAATTTAAAATATCAATCCCTTAATGTCAAGGAAAATCACCATCAGATTAGCAGATTTGAAGTTATAATCTATTCGAAAATTAAAA
>NW_017300183.1:62729-63365 GCF_001594075.2 Trachymyrmex cornetzi | reverse complement strand
CACTGATTGGTTGTTACTGTTCCGGTTAATGTGATTGCGGTGCTCAGCTAATCTAGTTTTTAGTTTTCTTTTCGTTTGTCCGACGTAAGATGCCTCGCATGATTTACATGAAATTTTATAAACCACATTTTTTCTTTTCTCTTTTGGGAGAATGTCTTTATGTCCTTTGATCACACTATTTAATTTATTTGAGCTAGTAAAGGCTAATTTAGTATTAAACGTTTTACTGATTCTTTTAAACTCGTCTGAAATTTTCGGAACATAAGGCAGTACAAACCATGAATTAAAATCGCTGCTGATTTCGTCAATTGATTCTTTCTGTTGTATCGTACCTTTATGAAAGAGAATTTTTAAACGTGTATTAATAGTAAGTATTGAAAATTAAGTCAACAGGATAGTCATTCTTTAATAAAGTACCAACAATATGTTCCAAATTTTTCTGATGATACTTCGGGTCCGATAGTAAAAACGCTCTATCTGTCAAACTTGTTATTATGCCTCTTTTTTGTGAAAGTGGGTGTGTCGATAGAAAATTAAGGTATCTTCCCGAATATGTAGGCTTATGGTACCAGTCAAATTCCATTACATTGTTATTATTAATAATAGTAATATCCAAAAAATTTATTTTGTCGTCAC
>NW_017300183.1:56911-62391 GCF_001594075.2 Trachymyrmex cornetzi | reverse complement strand
CCTCTTATCAATATTTTCAATAGCCAACTCAGTAGGGATATTGATAAACAAGGACACTACATCCAATGAAATTAAACTATGTTCAATTCCAAAACGCGTCCCCTTCAGTCTTTTCACTAATTGAAAGCTGTTGTCAATATTATAAGTCGATTTAGGTACATTGTTAGAGATGACGTTATGTATGAAAGTTGCCAAGGAATATAACGGACTGTCTATAGATGCCACTATTAGTCTGAACGGGCAATTTGGTTTATGTATTTTCGGTAAAGCATACACTCTCGGGAGAACACCTTCGCTACAAGATAATTTTTTATACAATAAATCATTAATAAAATTTTTCTTTTTCCATCTCGTTAACAAATCTCTTACATCGTTAGTCAGTTTATTAATCGGATCTTTCTTTAATTTTACGTAGGTTTCCTTGTCTTCAAGCATCTGCAGCGGGAACAGATTGGCACATTGCCAGGCTGTTGAAGGGCAACAATTTGAACATTTGTTGTGAATTGTTTGATACAATTGAATATTTTGCCCAAGCTGACCAATTGGAATGATATTCACCTTAACTGGCCGGACCCACACGCCACTCTTGCCTTAACTGGCCGGACCCACACGCCACTCTTGCCTTAACTGGCCGGACCCACACGCCACTCTTGCCTTAACTGGCCGGAATCATACGCCATTTAACAAATTGTTAATTTCAAACCTTTATAACTCAAAAAATACTTAATGAAAAAATGTTTTATTATAGTGTTTTGGAAAGCTCTCGAGATAAGCTATAAAAATATGCAATAAAATGTACGGGGTTTTATTTAAAAAAATAAGGTTGACCTTGAAATGATCTTAAAAGACATGGTCAAGATCAAAGTCAAAGTCATCATCTTACTCCTCGCTTGAAACCATACAACTTTGCTATTGGACATTTTCTCCAAAATGCATTCTAACTGGAGATATTAGGGGGGTCCGATACTTTTCGATGACCCTGTATATATGTACTGTAACAGTACTCGCGAGCAACAGCACAACTTTGTCGCGTGTTTTTCGTACTCTTCTTACGCAAAGGTATCTCCTTTCTCTCGGTAACTGAATTTTGCGACAGCCAGGTGGTTTTTCGGCCAAGATTGTAATTCTTATTACTAAGTTGGGCGCCAGGCACGAGAGAGCGTGCCACTCTTTCCGAAATCTCCTTACTTTTGCCCGTAAGCAATTCGCGACGTTAGGGTCGCCAGAAGTGTGGGAAATTTATCGGAGGGCGAGAGAAATAGGCCACAAAAATCACTACGCGAGAGCGTAATAATAAGAACAATTATATTTGAAGAAATATGATAAAGTAGGACTAATTACATTGGTGACGTAATTACAAGTAATTTCCGGAGCGTCGCTCCTCTGCTCTACTCGATACTCTCGGTACTCGCACAGAGAGCCGCTAACTTACTTCTAGCGCCGGACGCCGGTCATACGCTACAGCACGAGCCCCGATCTTCCGATGGTGTCAAACGCACGTCCCTCGACAACCGGCAAGAACCCATACCCGCTGTACTACCAGTCTTTCGGACGTGTAACGCCCGCGGCCCGCGGCCGACGCCACGGTGATGGTGCGACGCGATTATAGCGAACGCCTCTATGCGACACGACTCTTACTCGACAACGTGAATCCCGGAAACGGACTCTACTCGGTAACACCATAACCGGAAGTTAACTCGGCAACGCGACAATACGCGTTCCGTTGCGACAGCACAATGCTCGGCGACACGATTATAGCAAGCGTGCCTATGCGACGCGATACTAAACGATAACGCAACTATAATAAGCGTCTTTACGCGACACGACGAGACTCGACAACTCGACTACTCTACGCGTTTCTACGCGGCTCTACTCTACTCGGAAATCAAAAGTGACTCCCCTGTGGCGAGAGGAATGAGTGCGACTCGGCCCTCGATACTCTCCGAATGACTCTAATTTACTTCAACTCGGCAATAAGTGTTCTTCCCCTTACTCTGACTCTCGAAACGCGACAGCTAATTACTTCCAAGGCTCGGGAGGATGGCACGTGGCTCGCGGTTCCGCGGCTCTACACGGCGGCCATTACGCTGATCTCTCATTACGGTGCGAGCTGGCTTACGTGCGATCCACCCGGCGACGTACCCCGGTTGGCAGCTTTACAAGCGCAGCGCTCGTCTCACCCTCTCCTTCACGTCACGTCCTCTCGGTACGCTTTCGTCCTCTCGGTCTCGGGCTTCTCGGCTGAGAACTCGCACTTCCCTCACAAGTCTCACGGCTCGCTCGTCCACAGAAATAGTGAGGCCCGGGAGCCAGTGATGGTATACGGGCCGCTTTCCTTGCGCACGCGCATCGGTAGAGTCACGTGAACCAATGGTGTCTCGCGCTCGCCTAGTCGCTTTAGCCGGCTCAGTTTCGTCTTCTTGGGCCGTGGCCGTGGGCGTCTGTGTTATGGGTGCAAAAGTCTAATTTTGGCGAGCTCAACGGAGGCACACACAGGAGACAGGAGGTTAGAAATGTTTTTTAGGTAAGTATAAATCTATTTATTTCCCTATAAACACACAATATTGTTAGAATATTGTATGAATATTATTTACCCTTTTTAATATTCATATAACATTCTAAGAATATGGTAATGTGTCTTATAGGTTATTATTAATATTGTATTTATAAAGTTATTTTTATCTTTCCTTTTTTCCAGCTTATTTTTAGCCTATTCTTAATGTTAAATTTCTATTATATAAAAATATATAATATATTGTATTTGATGGGTGATTACAGCACTCCTTCTTACTCGTATTAGATACTTCACTGAGAGCGCATACGCCGCGCATGCGCACGAAAAGCGGCCCGTATACCATCACTGCCGGGAGCTCCCGGCGGATTCTCGTAGGCTGCTTAGCGCTCCCCCCCTCCTGCGGGGGGAGGTAGTCACGCTGATTGGCTTCCGCGTATCACAGTATCCGCGCGTGCCGTGCAGGCTCGCGCGGCCTTGAGTCCTGGCTCGTACGAGCGCGCAATAGATGTCCCTATCAAGGGTGTCGTCTCTGCTCACGGCCCCCGCACTTCCTGGCCTGGCGGAGGAGATCGGGATGGATTTCCCTCTCGCTCCCCGTCGGGGCCCTATGCTCCCGACGGACGTCCGTACGGCCCCTCAAGTGTGGCCGGGAATTCTGGCCTCCTCCGGTGCTCTGCAAAGGGTGCATGGTGAAAGTATGGTTCCTTTCGTATGTGACAGCGGTTACGAGCAATGATATAAAATAATACAACCTGCTTGTCCGGGCTCCCGGATGTGCGTCCTTCTCTCTTAGCTTCTTCGGCCTTCCTTCTAATCCTGTCCTTCTTCAGTCTTCCTTCCAAGGATGGTGGGCGAGACGGCACGACGATACAATGAGATTTTACAGCAGCTGCCGAGCGTGATCCGTGGCGCGTCTACGCCTCCTGATACGCTTCATCATTACGCAAAAGAAAGGCTAATACAAAAGAGAAAAATTTGCCGAGTAAAATAAATGACGCGGGTTTTAACGCACGTTCGCAGGTGCGTTTGCACGCGCGCTCGCGTGCGCGCTCGCCCTTCGAGCCGGTAGGAAGCGCGAGTCCGCCGTCGACAAGTCCGCACAGTGACGGACAAAATGTGACGTCACAGTGCTTTAAAACTTAATATCCGGAGCAGAATTAAAAATTGCGATATTCCACTCCAAAGTTGAAGCGTTTAAAATATATACATATATGGTAGTGTCTCCCGTCAAGTATATTTTTATAGTACATTATAAAGGGGATGATACCATGTCATGAAATTTTGGCTCCTTTTGTTCTGATCAGTCAAATCTTTTAATCTTCAATCTCATTGTTTAATGCGTAGTCTGATTCCGGCCTTAATAGAGTTAAAAGAGATGATCGATATACAAAATATTTATATTCTACGTGGAAAAGAACGGAACAGTATGTAACAATAAGTGACATGGTGAGACAAATATTATATTTATTTATAATTATAACTCATATAAAAGTTTATATAAAGCTCATATAAAAAAGGAAAAAAATCTTAAAACATAAATATCTTAAAATTAGTTTCAATGTTAAATAAAATATCAGTCAGAATATAAAAATATTAGTAGAACAAAAGCTTTAAAACTCGAAATACAAACAGAGTGTCGATATATGTACAATAAGATAAATAAGCAAATTGTGATGGAGCTTCCTTGACATCCAAAACAGAAATAAGAAAAACTGACAAGAAGTAAGAGGCACAAAGGAGGAAGTACGAAATTAAGGAGAAAGGGTAACAATTAAGAGAGAGAAGAAAGAACAGAAAATTAAGAAGGAGAAAGAGACTGAATAATAGGAAGATAAGATTCATGTAGAGATTCAGTATCGTTTTGTTTATATAGATTCTGTTTTTGCTTCTTTATATGAACCTTCTATATCAAACATTTATTATAGAAAGGTTCTCTATCAAGAATTCTCACTTTATCCTAATCAAATTCAAGATTATAATCCACTCGATGTTTCGTAATGACTGATGACGGTTTTTCCCTTATATCAGATATATGTTCTTGTAGTCTGGTTTTTAACTTTCTCTTGGTTTGCCCAACGTAACTAGCATCACAATCTACACAAGATATTTTGTAGGCAACTTCCTAGTTAGAAAAAAATTCGAGCTGATCTTTGCTTCTTTTTGAATGGAATAACCAATTACAATTCATTTTCCAAGCACTGGCCTAATAGCCGCAGCACACACTCTTTCATAACGCATAATGCATAGTTCATAAAGGAATCAACCAATCAAAATTCTTCTTTTCCATGGAATGGGAGGAAAGGAAAGATTCTGATTAGTTGATTCGCTTATGCACTATGCGTTATGCGTTATGCAAAAGTGTGTGCTGTGGCCTTTAAGCTTTCAGAGATAGACTTATGTAACGTCCGGTGCGCGTGCACTATAGCGTCCCGTCCTTTTACCAGGCGCGAGCTCAGAATACGGAGCGTAGGTATAGCGCGTGCCGACTATGATCGTGCCAAACTATAGTACATGCCGTTGAAACTGTCGAGATCTAACTCCGCTCATACTGCGCCTGCGAACATTAAATAATGAAAATAGCAAAAGGATGCACCCGCGTGCATAAACATTATCACCACCTGGTAGGAAATTCCTAACATAACAGCCGATTTCGACACAATCACCGTCACAGGCGCCGTTAAAGCCATCCTCGACCGTGACTCCACGCGCGGCTCACGTAGGTGCGCCGACGAGCCACACCTCCTCCGTGGAGCTCAAACGAGCGCCTTCATCGGCGTCGAGGCCTCCACACGCTTTCTCCTTTTATTTTTATCTTTTAACGGAAATGTTAAAACCTCGGTTCCTTTTTGTCATCTAAAAATGGTAGATGCCAAAGAAGAAACGACCTAGAGGGAAACGCGGCGGATGGAGGGTGCACCTCCGGGCCCTCCGGCGGTCTGTAGTAGAACAAAGGAACGGAAACGAG
>NW_017300183.1:42833-56854 GCF_001594075.2 Trachymyrmex cornetzi | reverse complement strand
CGCGACCACCGACTCCACCCCCCGCGCCTGATTCCGGAAAGGCCCCGGAACCCAGGCCGGACCGCTCGCCCCCTTACGTAGCTCCAACGCGAATACCAACTCGCCCTAGACTGATAACAAGCATAAAACCGAAAATTATATCTATACAATCATGCGAGCTTAATATAAAAGTATTAGAGAGCTAATCAGCGTCTTTCATTCATATCCCTTCCAGATCCTTCCTTCAGAAACGGAGAGAGTAGATAGAGTGAGTAAAATGATGACCACACACCTACAGCAGCTCCACTCGAGAGATTATAATAATCTCCATATACGATTAACAAGTGCTCACAGCACACGAGGGCGCTTATACGATCTGACGACTTCTCTGACTCTCCTATTTATTTTTCTCTGTGAAGGACCTCGAAGGATCCGGTATTAAATAGAAGCCTCTTCGGGAATCTCCGATTAACAATAAAGTTTCATGCCTTTACGAAAGGCACTAGTGATAGCAGCCTGCCTCAATACGCATAAACAACTACCGAAAATCTATTTCTGTAGAAGCCAAGGCTTCGCCCTGCGCGCCCCGCTCCGCGCTCGCGCTCCACAAACCCATGCCGCGTCTCGAGACAGCAATTACTATAAACACGCGACTTAGGACGTGACACTTAACATAAGGGATGGTAAAAAACTTTTTAGTACAAATAATCTTGTTAAGAGCGTGAGAATTTTGTGTACTGTTGTTCTTATGAATATAGTAATTCAATCTATTATTGATAAGGGAGAAGATGAAATGAAGTGGATAACAATTTTGTAAAAATATATTGATAATATCAATAAGATTTTTTTCCTGGCCAACAGGATGAGACATATATAACTCTGTCTACCGCATCCATGACAACACCTCTTTTATGACATAATAAATGGTGAGAGTGAAAGTTAAGAAATCTTCCCGAGCAAGTCGGTTTTTTATATCTATCAAAAATAATTGAGTTATTGTCAACAATGATGATGGTGTCTAAAAAATTCAATCCATCATTGATCCCAATTTCAATGGTGAACTGTAATCGGGGGTGTAAAGAATTAAAAACGTTTTGAACATCGTTCAAAATACCAGAGGGAGCCGCCAGAATAATATCCACATATCTGTAATAGAATAAAGGTCGTAATGGTAATTTTTCTAAAACAGAAGACTCAAGATCTTATAATACTATTTCAGCTGTTACTCGTTCGAGTCATGTTTCGTTCAAGCTGCGAGCAACATGCGTTTTTAATTTGATACTTTTTAGTGAATATGAATTGTATTTATTTGATCCAATGTTGAGACGAATTCCTTCTATGTCTTGGGATTATTACATCACATTTGCTAATCTGATGGTGATTTTTCTTTGACATGAAGGGATTGATATTTTAAATTTGTTTGCTGAAGATGGTTCCAAAGTGAACTGAAATGTACTATTGTTGGAATAAAGATTCTAATATGAATTGAAGAATTAAGATTGCGTATTAATTACCACGCTGACTCTCATTCGCCTGGTTTTGGAGTTTTTTGTTGTTGAATTTGGGAGAGTCCGTAAGAAGATTACATTATTATTATTTCATCTAAAAATATAGTATTATAGTATTCATAGACATATGACTCGATCTCTTCACGATGCTCTCAGATGCCAATTCTATGGGAACATTTGTAAATAGTGAAACCACATCTAAAGATGCCAAAGTATAGCCAGGATTAAAAAACATTCCATTTAGCTTGTCCACCAAATAAAAGCTGTTTTTCACCTGGCCATGTCCTTCAGGAATACAATTATGGATAATATTATGTAGAAATAGGGAAAAATAGTAAAGTGGACTGTTTATCGAAGAAACAATAACCCTTAACGGATTACCAGGCTTATGGATTTTAGATAAACTCTAGGCCCAGGCTTACCTAAAATCTTATTTTATATTTTATATTGTTATTTTGACACACTGTTTTATTAGCTATTTTTCATCAACATGAACTTAATATATTAACCAACGTATTGCGACATGTCTATAGCGAGTTTTCTCTGTATTATCTTGCGCACAATTACATGATATCTATAATGTTGAATACAACAACAATATTTTTAATACCGTCGCGATAACCATAGTATATTATTTTACTACCTTTTTGTAGATCCAGCTGAAGTTAGTACAATTAAAAAAGTTTTTAATTTCGTAGTTTATAATTTTTAGTTATATGCCGTTGCTTTTTTAAATATGTTTATACTATTAATTTAATGTTTTATATTTCTATTTATTATTGTTTCAATTTGTTTTAGCGCTTACTAATATATTTGCTTAGCACTTACATTTTTGTGTTTTCACTTGGCTTGTAGCCCCTCTTAATATATATTTAATTAATTTATTATCTGAACCACTGACATCATGCACAATAAAAAGATATTAAAAATAAATTTTCATTAGTTAAAAATTACTCAATTAAATTCATAAATTTAATTATTATTCTTCTTATTTTAGGTGCGGCCCCTGTTTTCCCATTTCTACCAGTTTTCGGAAAGCAACTTGGTATTTCACCGTTAATTATTGGTAGCATCAACTCGATTTTGCCTATATTAGTTCTAATAGTAAAACCAATTTTTGGTTTCATCATGGACTATTTTCAAACTTGGAGAAAAGTGATCTTTTTAACATTGCTTGCCACAGCAAATATCTGTTGCATTACAATATTCTTTTTGCCACCATTGCCGGGTCCAATCTTACCAGAACATCACTTTCAAAATATGTCTTGTGAAACTTTACCGCGTTGCAATATGAAATACGTAAGTTTTTATCTATATTCCGTAATTTTTTGATATGTTTAATAAAAACTTTATGACACTATTTGATAAAGAATTATTTGAACTTTATCTTAAGCAATTATTTTCATATTATTTTAATTCAAAAATTTCTAAGTGTCAAGGTTTATAAAACATATACGTAAAATTAAAAAAATATTGTAAATATGTGTAACTTTAAAACTTTCTTAAACATTCTAAAATACGAAATCAATTACATCATATTTTTAATTATTAGTGTTTTATAATTAAAAAATTTATTTATTTGTAATTTGTTCTTTATTAAAGCATGCATCAGCAATTGCATCGTGTAATGGTACGAAAGACACTATGTGTCATTGGGTATGTGAGAATACAAATTTTTCCACGCAATTGTCTTTTCATGCACACCAAAACAAAATAATTATTTCACCAGATACTACGTGCTTATTAAATATAAATGAGATATCATTATGTCAAGAAAAATACAATTATAATTGTAACGTTATCTGTGACAAATTCAAAAACGACCAATGTCTGTACATATCTGCAACTTTTTGGAGTTTTGTTGTCTTAATGTGTATTGGCGAAATTGGTTTTTTCGTTTTCATCAGTATAAGCGATGCATTTTGCTTTGTCATATTAGGTACATCACTTTTATAAATATTTTTAAAACTAATTCTCAAAATTTAACCATACAAATTAAACTTTCGCAATATTTCATTATGTAATAATTTTATATCAAACAATACTACTTTTATGTTTGCTTTCTCAGGACAAGATAAACGATTGAAATACGGTAAGCAGCGATTGTGGGGTGCAGTGGGTTATGGTACTGTTGCGTGTTTATCTGGATATATGATAGACTTTTTTTCGCACGACAAAATTTATAAAAATTATATACCGCCAATGTTTCTTGTGATCATATTTACTTGCATCGATTTTATTTGTTGTATAAAACTGGAGGTAATTTTATGTATTTTAAATAAAAAAGCAATCAATAGTTTTGTTTTTATGTCTTCATGTTTTATCATAGATTTTTATTACAGCTGCCATTTCAATCACAATCGACAACCATATTGAAGGATGTGTTTACACTTTTGAAATCAAAATCTATCGTTATATTTTTATGTTTTTCTGGATTTTTTGGCGTCCTTAATAGTATCATGCATAATTTTTTGTTGTGGTAAACTTTTATATCTTGATCGGTGATAATAGATTTTCGCTTGTATATGTATAGCGTAGCTTAATTTTATAGGCATGTAGAAGATCTCTCTATTGCAACTAGTTATATGGACAGAATTAAATTGATAGAAGGTCTGATTATAGCGGCACAGGCTTTCAGTAGTGAAGTAATATTCTTCTTTTTATCTGGTAACACACATTAATTATTTTTATATTACAATTTCATAAATACGCAATGTTTATTGCAAAATTAAAATTATTTTCAATTGTTTTCCTTTAATAAGTATAATATTCAAATCGTTTTATTTTTCAGGCAAAATATTAAATAAGCTTGGCTACGGTTATACCTTTACATTTTGTTTCACATGTTACGCAGTTCGGTTGGGCTTAATATCTTTAGCGCCAACGCTATGGTGGGTCCTTTTTATAGAATTTTTCATGCAGGGACCATCGTATGCACTCAGTTTTACAGCAGTAATATCGTATGGAAACGTAATAACACCTACTGGTGCTTCAGGTACTGTCCAAGGACTAGTTCAAGGTGTGATTGAAGGTTTAGGTAAGATTCCTTACACAGTACTATACGTACTTATATTCATCAGGTATTATTTTTTCTACAAGAAATTAAATATATTGTAACAATAATATATGTATATATACATATGTTTTGCCACTAATTACTATTAATGTTATTATTATTGGTATAAAATGTTACCAGGACTCTCGGTTGGCAGTTTGATAGGTGGTATCCTGTTTAAAAAATTTGGAGGTATAATGACTCTAAGAATATTTTCAGTATTTGCAGCATTTTCTGCGTTAACATATTTTGTTCTTCACATTTTTTACTTTAAGCTGTTTAAGTATAAAACAGGTAAAGAATTAAATGATTCAGTATTTTAATATACATGTGACATACTTCACTAATGCATTTGTAAAAGGATAAAAATTTTCTTTGTTGTAGATACACGAAATAATATTAAATGGAGGGAACTTGACGATGCACAGAAACACTGTAATATAGCAGACACTTGATACAAATCTTTTTAAGTCTTCTTGTAAATTACAATAAGAAAAAATACTGTTAAAGATTTTTATCTTATATTAGGTGTTAAACTTAATTCCTGCCGTTTTTCGTCTCCAAAATTGATTTGTTTTAAAGGGAAGATGAATGAATACTTTGATCAAAGTAATTTCCTCCATTTTCTACTTTATTACTGATTAATAATACTTTATTAATGATACTTTGATTAAGATATTTCCCTTCAAAACAAATTAATTGCATTTCGCGCCTCCTCCTCAGATCACCAAGTGTAGCACCTGCCCTCTGTGCCGATGGCGCCACAAGGTTCGTAGTAACATTAAGAATTTTTTGGGGACTTCCCGCTCTATGGTATCCCGCGTTCGACTCTCCATCTTCATTCCTTTTCTTTGTGCCAAATGAAAGCCACAACGGTTATCAAACTGTGTAGTATTTATCGTTAATAAAATGGGTCACAAGCGGAAATCTTCCAGTGATAATACAGAGAAAAGACTCATTAAAAAGCTAAAGCGATTAAAAGGGAAATTGAAGGACCATGAAAGAGAAATTCGACAATTACATAAGAAACGTAAGTCTAACATCAATTTTGTTACAGCTTCTCTCTCCTACTATCTCGTCGGATGAGGGCTCATCACAGGAAATAGTCATGCATCCGACGCAGGACCCCTCAAAGAGGATCGGACGCTCAAGTAGCGTCCTATACACCTGCATTGTGGGCGTATGTCTCGCTGAAAAACAAGATTTTCACAGAGACACACAACTGAGAACGGTGCAAGTCACCGGGTGCAAGTCACCCTTTTTCTTTAATCGAACCGACTAAAGAAGTTCTCGTAGGTTGAAGCAGTCAAGTACTCGCTTAACCTGTACGCGAAGGAGACGGACTAACCTACTAAGAGGTTAAGGCCCCTCCCGTCGTCATGAGAATGGTGCAAGTCACCCTTGTTTAGTCTAAACGACTAAAGTTCTCATTGGTTGATATAGCCAAAGGCTTAACAACCACAAACAAGAGAATCACGTACGTATAGGCGCAGAGCAAAGAACCTTGCGTTTATACACTTCTGTTTTTAGGCAAAATTATTCGTCCCAATCCGAGGCCGCTGTCTGCGACAAGTTCTCAAAAAAGTTTTTCTTATGGCTATCGAAACCAGTCGAGTAGCAGGTCAGACAGTCTTTTAACAAGCCGGTCGCCAGTCAACAATCCAACCAGGGTAAGCAGCGAGGTTCATACAACGCTGAGGAATCACCACTTCGCGCCAATCAACGTAGGAAAGAGGAAACTTTCCCTAGAGGAAAATCACAGGAAATTCCCGTGATTCCCTCAGTCCAACAAAGTACTGGACATAATCCTCTTACGCTAAGAGAAAAAGGGGAGGTAAACGACCACCAATTTCAGCAGAGGCCGCGGCAGATCCATTTCTAACAGAAGTGCTCGAGGCCATAGGTAAACGATTAGAGCTAGATAGGAAGCACGGACCACCAATCCATGCCGACATAGTGGCATGATGGGACGATATAATAAAGGAAGGCTTGTCTAAAAAAGACCACAAGAATCTATTCGAAAAATATCCTATACCTAAGAATTGCACTCATTACGAGCCCCCTGGGGGCTCAATAAGGAAGTAAAAGCTTCCCTCCCAGACTCCATCCTCAATAGAGACAAACGCATTGCAGATAAACAAGAAATAGTGTCAATATGCCTAGCGGCGCTAGGTTCAACCCTATCCGACTTGTCTATAAATGAGACATTCGAGCGAATAGACTTGATTAGGGTTCTGAGCGATGTGGCTCGCGTTTTGGTCGATTTATAACAAGATGAAACCATCACCAGGTGCCTCATCCTAATAGCTAACTTAAATCCAACACTGAAAGAGCGCCTAACTGCAATTAAGCCAGGCGAATGGCTTTTCGGAAGTGATCTAACAGAAACACTCAAAGTAGCAAAATCTCTGGAAAAATCTTCTAAAGATTTGAAACCAATTCCAAAATCTAAGACAACATCCCTGAACACGCCAAAAAACTTGAAAGGCCCACCTCGTCAAAAGAAACAACAAACGAAGGGGGCGGGGGCATCGCAAACCGTTCATTCCGACAGTGAAAGCCTCCAGCTACAAAAAGACATCGAGACAGAGGTCGAGATCGAGATCGAGGTCGAGACGCAGCTCGTACAGAAAACATCACTGACTCCAACATCAAGTATTATATCAGGTCGCTTAAAATCCTTCCTACCTAACTGGAAAATCCTCTCTACGGACAAAATCATCCTTGAGTGGATTGGAGGCTATGTCATTCTTTTTTCTGCTCGACCAACTCAAACTGTTGAGCCGGTGGAACTACGCTGGCCAAAAAAGGAAAAGGTACAAATGACAGAACAAATACGCGAACTCTTACAAAAGGGCGCTATCCAGCCATGTGAGAGATGCGAGAACCAATTTCTTTCCGACATTTTCCTCACCCCTAAACCCGACGAATCCAATCGCTTCATTTTAAATCTTAAGAAACTGAACAGTTTCATAAGTACAGAACACTTTAAACTGGAAGACATACGGACAGCCCGCGATCTCTTGCAGCCAAACTGGTTCATGGCAACTATAGACTTGAGACGCTTACTACCTTGTGTCAATTGCAGACGCTTCTAAGAAATTTCTGGGATTTCTGTTTGACGGACAGATATACGAATTCAATTGTCTACGCTTTGGATCAAATACGGCGCCGTATGTCTTCACTAAACTAATGAAACCGGTAATAACATCACTACGAGAATGTGGTTTCATATCCGTCGTGTATTTGGACGACTTCCTCTTACTCGGGGAGCCTAGAGAAAAGTGCGCGGAAAATGTTCGCGAGACTCGTCTCCTTTTAGAAAATTTAGGGTTTATAATCAACAATGATGAGATGAGAAAAGTCAGTTAGAACCATCTACAAAACAAAAGTACTTGAGCTTCGTCTTAAATTCAAACGAAATGAAATTAGAATTATCCAGAACAAAACGCGCTAAGATTTTCAATCTATTACAGGAATTCAAAGAAAACTCGAATCATAAGATTCACAAATTTGCTTCATTAATAGGCACTCTTAGTTCTGTTTGCTTGGCAACCAAATATGGCTGGGCCCACATAAAGGATTTTGAACGCGGAAAATTCTTGGCCTTAAGAAACAACGAAAATAATTTCGAATCCTATACGAATCTAACATCTAGAGTAAAAGAGGATTAATTTGGTGGAAGAAAAATATCAGTTACAGCTTCAACCCCATTTCCAGTTCAAGATTCATCACAGAAATCTTCACCGACGCCTCCCTGTCAGGCTGAGGCGCGAGCTGCGGGGAAGCTAAGACTCATGGTTTTTGGAACAACAAGGAACGGCAATGCCACATCAACTACCTCGAATTACAGGCAGCATTCGTTGGCCTAAAATGCTTCGCAAGACAATTTAGAAACTGCGATGTCCTATTGCGAATTGACAACACTACGGCCATCTCCTACATTAATCGAATGGAGTCCAATTCGAACACTTAAACAAATTCGCCAAAGAAATATGGGCCTGGTGTGAGCATCGCAACATTTGGATCTTCGCTTTACACATTCGGTCAGAGGACAACGTGATAGCCGACCAGAAGTCAAGAAAACTAGAACCAGCAACTGAATTCAGCCTCTCACAAGAGGCCTTCGAGCATTTGTGTACGGCAAACCAAAAATTGATCTCTTTGCTAGCAGAATCAACTACAAATGCCGAAAATATGTCTCCTGGAAACAAGACCCGTGGTCTATCGCGATAGATGCGTTTACCATAAGCTGGAGAGATATTTTCTTCTACGCTTTCCCTCCATTCGCACTAATCCCCAAAGTACTAAAAAAGATCCTTAATGATAATGCCAGAGGCATTTTAGTGGTACCGAACTGGCCATCTCAGGCCTGGTTCCCCCGATGTATGCAAATGTTCGAATCTAAACCTGTTGTATTCAAACCCAAATTCAACCTCTTGTGTTCCTCCAATAGGAGTCCCCATCCACTGTGGCACCAGCTTTCCCTGGTTGGCGGAGTCTCATCGAGCAGGCATACCAACAGAAAAATACGACACCTGAAACAATCAGGATCAGCATCGCATCTTTGAGTGACTCATCTTTAAGATAATACGACTCAGCTCTGAAAAAATAGTAGAGATTTTGCCACCTCTCTAAAATATTGGTTTTTTCGGCTACAATCCCGGATTTCCTACGCTTTCTCACCAGCGAATTCGAAAAAGGAGCATCTTATGGATCCATCAACTCTTTGAGATCAGCAGTAGCTCTAATCCTGGGATCTCACGTAGGGGAGGATGCTCTAGTCAAACGATTCTGTAAGGACACCTCGAAGCTTCGGTCAACACAACCTAGATATGACTCAACATGGGACCCCAAGAAAGTCCTGGACTTCATCTCGAAATGGTCCCCGAATGAAGAAATTCCGTTAGAATTATTATCGAAAAAGGTTGCAGTATTATTAGCATTAACAACAGGGTATAGGTTACAGACTCTAACAGCTATCAATATTCACAATATCATGAGAAAAACTAATCAAATCGAAATCAAGATCCCTACGCAGCTCAAGACATCTGGACCCGGGAAACTCCAGCCGAATCTCATCTTGCCATTTTTTCCGAATGACCCTTCTATTTGTGCAGCATCAGCATTAGAGACCTACATTGAACGAACCAGACATCTACGCACAGGCAAAAGCTCTTTATTTCGTGGAAAAAACCACATAAAAGCATTACGACTCAGTCCCTGATTCGATGGATCAAGGATACACTCCAAGAAAGCAGAGTGAATATATCAATCTTCACGGCATACAGTACTCGCAGCTACTTCTGCAGTCAAGAGAAAGAGGGTCAATATTGACCTAATTAGGAAAACTGGTGGCTGGTTCTCTTCGTCTCAGACCTTCACTAGATTCTACGATCGCCAAATCGAAGAAGATCGCACTACCTTCGCTAAAACAATTCTGAGAAAGCATAAAATACACATACGCATATAACACGTAATATTGGCACTACACAGTTCAACATTTCCAATTGCCGCATACCTTTAAACATCTACACTTGGTGATCTGAGGAGGAGGCGCGAAATACAATTGATCGATTAAACGAACTTACCTTAAGTGAAGTTCTATCGTAATTGTATGAAGTGCCTCCTCCGAAAGATCAGTCCCACTCTGTCAAAATCCCCCGACTAACGTCTTACAGACTCTAACCTTTGCAGCATACGGCAATCCTTTAAAGTAATGAAGATGGAGAGTCGGACGCAGGATACCATAGAGCGGAAAGTCCCCAAAAAATTCTTAATGTTACTACGTAGAGAGCCTATAATCAGAGTGGCGCCATACGGGTATCACTTGTGATTTGTCCGCCATGTTTTAGCTATTCTCTCCAGTTTTTCAACAGCATTATTTTCTAAATTTTGTATTCACGCTAAAAATGCTCAAAAATTGTGACAAATTAAAAAAATGGTAATAAGTAAATATTGTGTACAAAATAATGTAACTTTTACATATTTATTACAGAATAATTTTATTTATTGCATGTTAATTAATACAAAACAATGTTATTTATTGCACATTTGCGCTATATCGAGAAAATAAAATTTATTATAAATAATATAATAAGAGGAAATAAATCGCAAAATAAAACTTATTTTATTTAAAAGAATGATACATCGCCATAGATTTACTATCATAATATTTGCAATTTGATAATACAATTTTACGCCTATTTTTAAATTTTAAACGCACTGTAGCAAATTTTTTAAATAGCTTTAAACGCAAATTACGACAATCAAGAATATGATTTGTGGGAACAGAATTAAATTCATTAACTAAAAAGGTATGCAAATTTACATTACGCATTTTATCAAAGTAAGATCTGTATATACATATATATATATATATATATTAATGTCTAAAAATATTTTCTAATTGTAAGAAAACTTGAAATGTCGCCTCATTGACAAAGTATAAAGTATTTACGTTGTAACATTTAAGTCTCGTCAGTAAAGAATATTTAAAATTTAATGTTCTTTTTGAGCCAACAGATTCTATACAAATACTACATGAGGTATATGTTTTTTTTACAGATGCCAAACAATATCCTGCAATGTCATATAAAGAATTCATATCTTTGTTATTATACTCTATTGTTAAATTATTATAAAATGACTCCGTTTTTAGGTTGCAAACAGGAACTTTTCCGTAAAAATGAGTGGTTAAAACGGATTACACTCATGCAGGACACGAGTATACCTGAGTAGTAAAAACGTATACATTACGAGTATTTTTGAGTGGTAAAAACGTAAATTTGAGTGAAAAAACTTATACGAGTGCAAAATACTTATTTAGCACTCGTCACTCACATTGCACGTTTTCACCACTCGAAATTACTCGTCGTAAGGCATAACTGATAGCACGAGAAAATCAGCTCCGCTTCTGTCGAGATTCGAACCGAGGCCTGGTCTCCAAGTCAGCTCTACGAGGCTGCCACTTTTCCACTGAGCCACACAACTCCTATGTCGATATTCGCTTACTTATGTACCTCTTATATGAAAGATTATAATTATTATATAGTACACTATTAGAAATGTAACCACGAGCTTCCTTTACATGTACACTGTTAGAAATGTTCTTAAATTTCATTAACTTTTAAGTTACATAATTAAATTTAATTTGAATTTAATTACATGACATTACATTAAATTTAATGTATTTTTCATAAATTTGATGTACACGTTTATTACATTTAAGTAACTACTGTAACTTAATTTTCAGTTAAATCATTCATTACTTGTAATTTCGTTCATAACCACCAGCTTCATTTACATGTAAAGGAAGCTCATGGTTACATTTTTAACAGTGTAAGTGAAGCTTGTGGTTATGAACGAAATTAAAAGTAATGAATGATTTAACTGAAAATTAAGTTACAGTAGTTATTTAAATATAATGAACGTGTACATTAAATTTCATAAGTTTTCATGAAAAATCATTAAATTTTATGTATATGTACACAAATATACTTTTTAATTATAAATATATTAAATTTGATGTAATGTCATGAAATTAATTTCAAATTGTGTAACTTAAAATATAATGAAATTTAAGAACATTTCCAACAGTGTAATTATATTTAATACATTGTGTATGAGTTATATACATATATATAATGTTATATATATCCAGTTATACATATAAACACACACACACCTCAAAAAGACATTAGACATAAACATTTTACATATTTTGATTTTTAATGATTAACCAATTGATTTAATTCATTATTCTGTACATAAAAATATTAAAGTGCAACTGTTAAAAATAGTTCATGAAACATTTATACCTAAATAAAGTGTAATATGTAATTGATTTAATTCATTATTCTGTGCATAAAAACATTAAAGTACAACTGTTAAAAATAGTTCATAAAACATTTATATCTGAATAAAATGTAATATCTCTCATAAACTATTAATATTTTGACAAGTCTATCTTAATACTTTTGCATTTGGATAAGGAAGATCATTTTAAATTAAACAACTTTTTTCTAAATATATTTTATAATTAATGTGATAACCCTAATCCCAAAAATAATTAAGGGACGTGATAGATTAAACTAGAACTCTGATGTGTATGCACACACACACACAAACGTCACGCGCGTGCGTGAAGATATTACAGTTATAACTGTATATAACTGTTGATAAATTAATTGTCAAAATAAAAATAAAATAATTATTATATAATTTCTATTTTAATTTATTTGAAATCGTACGATATGATAATTAATAAATGATAAGTAAATGTACGAGTAAAAGAGAAACGTCATATTAACGTGTTCTCACTCATCAGCTGAAAACGGACAATCCACTCAAAAATACACATAGCGGAAAAACGAGTATTGAAAACGGACGATTCACTAAAAAATATTCGCGTATACGTTTGTCGTTCATCAGCGGAAAAACGAGTATCGAAAACGGACAATCTCGTTAAAAATATTCATTGCGTACTCGTGTATACTCACTATCCTTCCTTCATGATACACTGCGAGTGCTTGCGAGTACAAGAAACTAGCAAGAACTGGCTAAAAACGGGCTAAAAACGGGCTAAAAACGGTCCATATGAGGTCTAAAAACGGTGAAAAATTTTTATAAGGGACATTTCAGGCAAAACTAACATTCCTCTAGACGAATTTTTGATTGCTGTTCGTTTGGTATTAAATTCCACGTTTTTTTTCGTTTAATAACAAATTCTATAAACAAGTTTTTGGTACCCCTATGGGTTCACCCTTTATCTCCTATTGTAGCTGACATTGTTATGCAGGATTTAGAGGTCATGGCCATCGAAAGATGTCCCATTTAGCCTTTGTTTGATTTTAGGTATGTGGACGATATAATTCTGGCAGCTCCTAGTGACTCTTTAGACGAATTAAAAGATATTTTTAATTCTTTACATGACGCTTCAGTTTACTATGGAGATTGGCCGAGAAGGTAAACTAAATTTTTTGGATACTACTGTTATTATTGAGGAAAACAGAATTCTATTTGATAGATATTATAAATCGATATTCTCAGGAAGGTTCCTTAATTTTTGGTTACAACATCTCTCTTGTCATAAAAGAGGGGTCATTATTGGGGCGGTAGACAGGATTGTTCTACTGTCTCATCCGCGGTTTCACTGTAAGAATCTGACTGTATCGATAAATATTTTTTTGGATAAGGGTATCCTTTTTTTTTTTTTATTACGAAGGGGAAATGCCTACGCATACCCCGGGATTCCGGGGGAGATTATGTGGTTATTCCGAGGTTATGTGGGACTCGCACCCACTAAAAGCCCTCCAGGTGTCCTGCGCTGGCCGTTTGGAGGGACAGCCGGGAACGCGTGCAGCATACTTCCGGCGGCCCCTCGGCCTGCCGAACTTTCGGTCGGCCCAAACCCTCCCGGAGCCAAGGACTTCGTGAGAGGTAGCAGCTCCGGGCTGCGCGGTTGCGCTTCAATACCG
>NW_017300183.1:39443-41562 GCF_001594075.2 Trachymyrmex cornetzi | reverse complement strand
CACCTTCAGGCCCAGGTCACTTATAGCGCCGACAACGCATGCCACCGCGATATTCGTCTTCACGACTGCTCTTCTCCAGGTCGTGCCCCCAACCGCCACTAGTGTGTCGTCTGCATAGCAGACGACGTTGCTGTCGGGGGGCAGGTCCACTTGGAGCACGGTGTCGTACGCCAGGTTCCACAGCAGGGGACCCAGCACGGACCCCTGCGGAACGACGCACGACACGTCCCTCGGCTGCTGGAGTCCTTCTTTAGTGTGGAACTCCAGCTGCCTGTCCCGGAAATAGTCCTTTATTATGGCGACCAGGTAGGGGGGCAAGAGGAAGTGTTTCTTCAGCGCCCCCACCACCCGGCCCCAAGGCAAGCTGTTAAAGGCGTTGGCGGTGTCCTTGGACACCGCCAATACCACCTTCCCACCCGCGGTCAACTGCTCCGAGAGGGCGCGAACCTGCGCAACGGCGGTCACCGTTTACCGCCCCTCTCGGAGGAAGCCGTATTGACCGCGGGATAGATTGGAACCATCCCGGGAGAGGTGTCGGACGATGCGGGCCGCGACAACCCGTTCAAGTAGCCCGCCCGCACAGTCCAGCAGGCAAATTGGCCGATATGCGGAGGGACTCTCCACCGGCCTGCCCTCCTTGCGTAGGAGGTCAAGCCTGGTCCTCTTCCACGACTTGGGGAAAACCCCTTCTCTGAGGCAGCTCTTTACGAGCTGCCTCAGTCTGCCCTCGATCTCCGGGGCCGGGGCTGCCCAGACCTTCCCAGGCACGCCGTCTGGCCCCGGAGCTCGAGGCCTACCCTTCAGACGGGCGAAGGCAGCGGCCATTTCCCCCCGATGACGGCCAGCTCCTCGGTCCATCCCTCCGGCGGACCCGCCCACTCCCGTACCTCCCTGTCTCGGGCGGGGAAGAGAGCGTCCACCACTTCACCGAAGAATGGGACATCCAGAGTTTCCATGATAAGGGGGGCCCATGGTCGCAACCGTTTGGTTACGATTTTGTAGGGCCTCCCGCACGGATCCCTGTCCAGGGTGGAGATCAACTCCCTCCAGGCGTTCGCCTTCGCCCGTCTTATGGCCACTCTAAGGGCGCCCCGCGCAACTCGCAGTGCCCCAGCGGCCATCTCTACATCATCGTCGATGCCCTGCCGCCTTGCGCGGGTATACACCCGCCTGGCGGCCACGGCGGCCCGGCGGAGCCCGGCCAGCTCCTCCGACCACCAGTAGACCGCCCGCCCGTACATAAGACGGCAGCGAGGCATCGACGTGTCGCACGCGCGCGACGTGGCATCTCGAAGCCATCCACCGTAATGGCCGGGTTGCGCTCCGGCCAGGTAGAGGTGAGGAGGCTCGCTTCGAGAGCTCCGGGATCCAACCTCTTCAGGGCCCATCGACGCTCGTCTTGTAGACGGCGGCGTCCTCTCTGCACCTCCGTGGGGGCGGACACCAGTTCCATTCTCACCAGTCGGTGATCGGTTAGCTCATCGAGGGAGCCGGAGTCCACTCTTCATGCTTGGATTCGTTGAGCCGCCGCGGGGGTCGCCCACGTCAGGTCGACAATGGACTCCCCCCGCGGCCCTACGAAGGTGCTGAGCCGGCCTCTGTTAAGAAGAACGAGGCCGAGTCCCGCCGCCCACTGCAGGGTGTTGTCGCCCCTGGAGTCAGTGGTCGGGGACCCCCACTCCACCGAGTGGGCGTTGAAGTCCCCTCCCACTATAATTAGTCTGGGGGAGCGTCTTGCAATGTGCTCCCCCAGCGACTTCAGGGCTTCCACGTATTCCCCCGCACTTAGGCGCGGGGGAAAATAATACCCTGCGACGTCAATGGGCCCCCATTCCATGATGGTAAACCCCTCTCCCGTCGATACGGGAAACATCGGCGGGGTGTCGCGCGCGTGTCGACTGGCCACCGCCACCCTACCCAGAGTGTCATCCGCTCAGTTTGGGTGACCTTCCAGGATGCGGTAGGGATCCGCGGCGATGGCCAAGCCTCCCCCCCACTCGGCCAGGCATTGCAGGAGCATGTACTGCGCCCCGGCCGAGTGATTCAAGTTGATGTGGGCGAGGATGTAGGACATTATTCGGTCCCACGAACCTCGCCCGTCGCGGCGCAATTATCGGGC
>NW_017300183.1:38572-39173 GCF_001594075.2 Trachymyrmex cornetzi | reverse complement strand
TCGACGGTGCTCGTGCACCGCTGCTGCGTGTGCCCGGGCTCTGAGCAGCGGTAGCACTGCAATCCTCTATTGGGGAGCAGCGCCACCCTGCACCTCGACCACCCTATTTTGATGTGGGGGGTGGCCAACAGCCTTTTGGCGGCACCTACCGGGCACCTCACCCAGCAGGAGCCCAGGCCGTTGGGGGCCACTCTGGTCTCCCCGACCCGGAACCCCTGCGGGCGGCACCCGGTGGCCGCCGCCAGCTCCGCCGCCACCTCCCCAAGGGTGGCCGAGTCGTCCAGCCCGGACACTCGTATCTCCACCGTCTTCGACGGGCAGGACACCCTAACGTCGTCCCTCCCGTCCAAGACCTCGGCCAGTTTGACGGCCAAGCTGTCCGCTTTGTCTCCGCCGTCGGGGCCCCCTACTTCCCATGTTAGGGCCCCGACGACGGCTCTCCGCGACTTGAGGTCCTCGATCCTCAAGTCTTTTAGAGATATCGAGGACCTCGCCGTCTTCACCACCTCCGCGTATTTGGTGGCGTCCGCGCATGTGAGCGCAATCGCCGCGGAGGTGGGAGCCTTTACTTGGGGAGCCCCGGGAGGCTCCCGGCGGAACC
>NW_017300183.1:34398-38519 GCF_001594075.2 Trachymyrmex cornetzi | reverse complement strand
GGCGGCCAAGCGGTCCGCTTTGTCCCCGCCGTCGGAGCCCCCCACTTCCCATATCAGGGCCCCGGTGACGGCTCTCCACGGTTTGAGGTCCTCAATCCCCAAGTCTTTTAGGGATATCGAGGACCTCACCGTCCTCACCACCTCCGCGTATTTGGTGGCGTCCGCGCATGTGAGCGCGATCGCCGCGGAGATGGGAGCTTTTAATTTGGGGAGCCTCGGGGGCCCCTCGGCGAAACCGCAGTTGGCGCCTGCTTTCTGAGACGTCCCCTTACTTCGGGCGCCGCCCTTGCCCTTCCGGGCTGCGGTCCCCCCGCCAAGGGGCGGCAGGGTTCGCGCCGCCTGGGCCGCCAGGGCCTCTTTTTTCGCCCTGGCGGGGATAAGGGTATCCTTTAAATTTCATTTTTTTCGACGATTCAAAAGAGAATAGATTTCCATATCTACAATAACGAGAATGGTATTGATAATAATTTAAATAAAAGATAAATAAAAGATTTTATAGATTAACATCTTTATAATATATGATGCTTGATGGTAGCATCAAATTATTAAATTGTTTGTCAATTTAATTCGCGATTACTAGAGTAGTATTAATTGCGTTTATTTAGTCCGGAAAAAATTCGGCGCGCAGTTTGAAAAAGACTACAATATGGTATATATGCAAGTACATATATAGTATATATAGTATATATTAGTAATCCAAGATTGAATTATTTAAAAGCAACGAAGATCCAGCTCCAAACGTAATAGGCCGTTACACCCTAGTATTAATTGAGTTTCTCAAATATACGGTCATAAATATATTGTTTAAATAAAAGAATTATGGCTAAACAGAAATATTTCACTGTACCTTATGTTAGAAGCATTTCGGAGAGTTTTGTGCCTATAGCGTGGACACTTGATTGCAAATTGGCTTACACAATTCTTAATTCTTTGAAAAATTATATTAAGAGAGGGAAGGATCGTTTAGATTCTTTATCCCAACAAGATGTGGTGTACAAGATATCTTGTGAGAATTGTGAGGCTACTTATGTTGGTCAGACTAAGAGAAGACTAAAAGCGAAACTTCAGGAGCACATATCTGACATAAGGAAGAAATCAGGATCTCCTTCTGTCATTTCGAACCATAGAATCAATTGCCATGATTTTGACTAGAGTAACGTTAAAATATTAGATAGTGAACCGTCTTACAAAAAAAGTCTTATTTTTTAAATGGTTCACATTAAGAAATAGAAACAGGGCTTAAATAGGCAGAATGATACGAAAACTTTACCTGAGTCCTACCTTCCTATCATACATTCTTTTTTCCCCTCCTATCTCTCCCTCTTTGTTTCTTCTACTTAGATTTTTGTGCGTGGCGCTCCACGTCCACCGATTCGCTGTCTGTCATTGCTATCTGGTCTGCCATATAGAACAGTTCTCGCCGTATATTTTCTTCATCTTTATATATGTTACGTCCGGTGGACTCCACGATTTCTTCGTTTCGCGACCGTTCAATCAACGAAGTAAGATATGAACAAATCCAAGTGATAACACAAATCCGAGAGAAGTTTCCAGTCACAAAATCTTGTTTGCTTAGAATCGAAAGATCCGCAATAAAAACTCTCTCACAGTGCCGATAATCAAACGTTAAATTTCCTTTCGAGCATCGTAGAAAATGAAAGTCAATATCAAATAATCACCAAATAGCGTTGGTACCAAGGCTAAGCCAAGCCACGAAATAATCCCCGCGATAATAAGAGTGATAGCGCGGACCGACGCTCGAAAGAAGATGAAATGTTTAACCATCTCACACCGATATCACGCGGGCCCAACGATAATGGTCCCACGCTTAGGCTTAAGATAGGGTTATAAATCTAGTAATGACATTTTCCGACACTGAGAAAAATCAACACGAACCGCGACTCTCGATTAACTAATCCAGAGATATCTATCCATCGTTCAACGTGAGAACGAATAAAAAATGACATAGCGGGCGGAGCTAACCGGAAGGCAATTTTCCAACGACGAATCAAAATTGTATCACCTTAGAATCCCGTAAACCCGATTCCCTAATTTCTCAATTAGACACACCCTACCATGGAACCTCCCCCTAAACTATCCCTATATAAACCGCGACATCGCGAGACACAACTCAGAAAAAATAGAGAGGAGTAAAAATAGAGAGCAGAGAAAAATAGGAAAGTCAGAGAAATAGAAATTCAGAAAGTCAGTCAGAAAGATAGAAAAAGTTTTTTAAACTCAGTGCGTACATTTTCAACCATACTAAAAACATTAAAATCAGTGCGCCGTTGGAGAGGCCAAACCGAGACCAAAGGACCGAGGGCTAAACATCCAGTCTCACCGCTCTGTCAAATAACAGTAAGTTCCCCCCTTTCTTTTCTCTTTTGCCACTTCGCGAATTTTCATAAAAATCGATTCGCAGTGAGTTTTCGGGGAAACCGTTCCCGCTCTTACCGAGGTTGGCGCCTAAGTCGGGCCTACCTCGAGGCACGAGAACTCCTGGACGCAGCGTTCCAGGAGTACCTTAGAGACGTTCGTAGAGTCGAGGACGCGCCTTTTTTTTCCCCCACCGGCCCTGCCGGCCTCTCCACCTCAACCAAATATAGAAAATATAGAGGCAATACCTCCTTCATCTCCCCCGCGATCTCCGTCACCCGCGTTCTCAGACGCTCTGACGGTGCGCATTTTCCCGGATACCCCACCGCCCACTCCTGACTTCTTCCAATCCGCTCCCTCATCGCCTCGTCCATACTCTCCTGCGAATTCCACGTCAAGCGTGGAGTTCCTGGAAGAATTTCCCGTTCCTCCCCCTAGACTCACCCGACGGTACATCCAACCGGGTGACTCTTTCGACTCAGTGATTAGCCGCTTTCCTCGTACCACCAACCCTCTCCCGCCGGGCACTTACACGGCCCGAATTACTTTGATCCCGAAGAAATCCGCGCCGCCATAACCGGACAACCTCCCGATGTACACATAGCAGTGTATATTCCTTCTTCCCCCTTCTTATGTAGTCCCCATTGCCTTCTTTAACGACACCTTTCCTCCTTCCTCCTTTATAATTAATGAAATTATTTAACATGTATTGCCTCTCTGACAATATACATACCCACACCTCAAACTCAATAGCGCACAATTAATCAACTATTGTACAAACATACCATTAACCATGTCGACTTGCAAAGTTTTTCGATGTAAATCTAATGATTATTGTTAACTTAATTTACGAAATATATGTAACCTCAGCTATTATGTTTTTATGTAATTATAAAATTTATGCGAAATTTAAGCGAACCTAATGATAACCTGTAACTTAATTCGATTTCAAAATATATGTAAATTCAAAACTTGTGCTTAATTTAATTATAAAATTTGTGGAACAATTATGTGTACTCTAATTTAATTATAAAATTTAAGATTATGAAGTTTATACAAATAACTATCACATTCCTTTGTAGTTTACTTTAGTAATAAAACGAAATTCGATTTAAAATGATTTCCTTCAGTTAAATTTTAAATTCAAAGGACCTCGTACTCTCGCCGTTTCCCAAGGATCCCACCTGGTCCACTCCCGAGTTATAAAGATTCATTTCTTTGACTCAAAATTGGACCGACGTACGCACTGCTCAAGGAAATAGGCATTATAGCGTCTCTTCAGGACGTTGACCCATATTCCGGAGCGATAGGAAGTGCGTCCGACTCTCAGGTGTTCGCCACTGCGTGAATACCTGCGAGATAAAGTCTAAACGTCCTTCCATACCCTCTATAACTCCATCCTTGTCTCTCCCATTTAAGCGCATTTCCAAGGGCTTGGACGTAACATATACAATTTCGTTTTAAATTTGGACTTTGTGATTTTTGACAATACCTTTTAATATATGTGACTGCGTACTACTTTTCTAAGGTATCTTTCTTTGTTATCGATTATTTGTTTAATTATTATAATTTAGTCTCTACCATACTAATATTCTTGAGGCTTTCACGGGTGTTTCCTATATGACAATCTTGTGTTTCGCGGGTTTTTTCCGTGTTCAAATCCATTCTTGGAATGCCAACGTTTCGTGAACCTTGCAGTCCACTTCATCAGGGCGAGGAGCAGCCTGATACTAAGCTGTTCTCCC
>NW_017300183.1:32163-32436 GCF_001594075.2 Trachymyrmex cornetzi | reverse complement strand
TTCACGAAACGTTGGCATTCCAAGAATGGATTTGAACACGGAGAAAACCCGCGAAACACAAGATTGTCTCTACCATACTGTTTTAATTTATTAGACTTTTTATGATTTAGGCTTTACAATACTGTTTTATATATATAATTTACAGGGAATGGAAGTAACTCGTTACTTGTAACGAAGTTACAAGTTACTTTTTTGGTAACTTTACTAGTAACTGCGTTACTTTTTTTCTTTGGTAACTGTAACGGTAACGAAGTTACATTTTTTTGATAACGG
>NW_017300183.1:29495-31755 GCF_001594075.2 Trachymyrmex cornetzi | reverse complement strand
TCTCAAGTAACGGTAACTGTAACGAGTTACTTTTAAAAATCGGTAACTAGTAACGGTAACTTGTTACTTTTCCTACTCGGTAACGAGTAACTGTAACTTTTAAAAACTGTTACTTTTAAAAAGTAACTTTCCATTCCCTGATAATTTATTAGACTTTATATTATAAGTTCAAATTTTATTTTATATTAATTTCTTTTTACTGTTTATGGACTTTTTATATAATTTGTTACGCTCTAACTTGCTTTGAGAACTTTAACTATTGATATATTGCGCCGCATTGAATTTAACTGTTATAATTTTTAATTTTTTTATATATAGGATTACTTATTTTTTTCACATTGATATTAATATTTCATTATATTCTTATTGGTGTAATTTTAATTTATACTACAGAATCTGGATTTTTATTTGCGAGTTGACCGTGCGACTGCTTGTTTTGTTGGCGTTATTAACCGGACTTTTATATTTTGTCATTCTACATCTTGAGCCATGAAGTACTTTCGGACTCTGTTTCGTGTTCGCCTTATTCTGGAATCGGGGCTCACGCGCGCGGACAATTTGAACGAACCCGCAAATGAGCGGCCATGATGGAATGGCGCCTTGGTGGCGCTGGAAGCGCGAGGTGGTGGCGTTGTGGACGCCTCTGAGGAGCCATCTTGTCGTATCTCGATTGTGTTCGTTTCCGGTCCTCTCAGTTCTTTGTTAGTTAACCAGTATGCTTCTTTTGCTGAAGGCGATTCTTGAGAGTGTTGCGAGTGCTACTGCCCGATCGGAAGATCGTGATTTGGAAAGTTGCCAATCTTTAAGGCCCTTTATGGGTAGTTGCTTGAACCGAAGAGGTTCGCCTGAAAATAGTTTGCTACAGAATTTAAATTACGAGTGTTGTCTCTCAAAGGAGAGCGAGAGTGGCCGCCATTGGCCATCCGATACGATCCATAGCACCTTTAGTGTGCTGCCGAAGTTTTGGTCCGATGAGCATGGTTTCTCCCGGGATTTTATCGCTGGCAGTTATCATCATCCAGGTATAAGACATCTTTATGCGATATCTCAGGGAAATCCGGACCGCCTTGTGGACGCCATTGTGGCACACGTGGACTATACTGTCCCATACTTTCTTGCCGGCATAGCCAGACAGAACCCTGCCTGGAAGGGAAATATAAGTTGCTTGGTACGAGGAGTTATTCTGAAGAGAATAACCACGCATTACTAAGGTCACGTTGCTTTCCATCGCAGTGAGTAAGGTTCTTTGTTCACGGTATTAATTCCGCTATTATCCAATGATAACTGTGTTGGCCTACTTCAACTACAAACGTTGTCTTCAAAGCATCCAATGTAATATCCTTGTACATCACTGATTACTGAGCACGGCCTATTTTTTATAGCTTAAATACGGATTTGCACAGGCTAGTATGCCTGGTATTACTTATTGGTTTTACACTCTTTTCTCGTTTGCCATTACTTTAACATATTAATAATTGAACTTCATCTTCTAATATTTTACGTTTTACTTCATTTTTCGGCTTTAAGGGGATGCTAAAGCAACGGCGGAATTCAATTAAGGTCGATAATACAAATTTAGGAGATTTTATTGGAAAATCGATGTAAGACGGTGCTGCGCGCCCATTTACACGGAGTAGCACGAAACTAAAAATATCGATAATATACCGAATGGTAATTTATCAGCATTTTTCGTGCTACATTATAAAAGTACGTGTTTGATGTAGTTATTTTTTGCTACATCTTTATTATTTTACGAAACGTAAATACACGCATTCCTTTGGAGGATATAATGCCGTATTTCCAATTTTCGAGAGACTCGTATTTCGGACGATTCTCTGATAGATTATAAGGCATATATTGTGTAAATATATTATCACGTATGCGTATATATATTATCATGTATATATACATACATATATATATGTATATATATACGTATATATACACATATTATATATACGTACATATATATATATATATACCAGGACTCGGCACAAAATGCAACTTTCGGCCGATTTTCGAGTCGGCTCCGCCTTCCGCTATCCCTGTCACCTCACCGCCCCGTGCGCAGTCCAAATGCCGATCGACGCTCAGGAGTGTACTAAGGCGCTCGTAAATGTAAGGGGCATTCGTTCGGGGCGCTCGACACGCTGTGATCTTCATTCTATCTTGTTTTTCGCTCATTACGTACGAAACTAATAGCGAATTCGGTTGAACACTAATGTGCATAGTACGTTCAACCGAATTCGCTATTAGTTTT
>NW_017300183.1:24004-24788 GCF_001594075.2 Trachymyrmex cornetzi | reverse complement strand
TCGAAAAAGTAGGGATTTCAAGCTTTAAAGAGCTTTTTTAAACATCTCGCTACGATGAATTTTCACTGAGTTATTGCTATTTGAAAATATTAAAAATTAGTGCTAAATTTTAAGTGGCCCGTTTTTTTTTGCGTATGAGTGTATATACATATATATACATTTATATTTATGGAAATAGTCAAATATTTGTACAGTATACTTTCCGTGTCAGTACATTACAATCATATAACAAAATCGCGTTATAGTACTGAAAATATAAAATGGGCCCCTCCAACGCCCATTGCCGTAAGACGCAACCAATATAGATACTTTTTTCGTCTCCCCGACTCCGAGTTATAAATAATTTTATTTTGTAATAATCAGTATCGTCAGAACTAACGATTCCGATTTTTATTACAATCAATACCGTTTGAACAGACGCTTCTGATTTTTATTACAATCAGTACCGCCTGAACAGACGCTTTTGATTTTTTATTACTGTCAGTACCGTCTGAATACACGCTTCTGATTTCCATTACAATCAGTATCGTCTGAAAACAGACGCTTCTGATTTGTATATATTTATATATATAAATAGACAAATATTTGTAAAGTGTATACTTTCTGTGTCAGTATCTCGAAATTATATAACAAAATCGCGTTATATAATACTGAAAATATAAAATGGGCCCCTCCAACGCCCACTCCCGTGAGACGCAACCAATATATATACTTTTTTCGTCTCCCCGACTTTGAGTTATAAATAATTTTATCTTGTAATAACCAGTACCGTCAGAACTAACGG
>NW_017300183.1:23390-23870 GCF_001594075.2 Trachymyrmex cornetzi | reverse complement strand
TATTTAATGGGCCTTCTACAATAAGCCGCAAGTCAGAACGTCAGAAGTCAACCAGTCTCCAAGTCGTCCAAGTTGGCTGTAGGCCAGCTTCATCGATTATGACTTGAGATCGCTTAGAACTTCTGATTTGCTGCTTATTGTAGAAGACTCATAAGGAAACGGTATCAGCTTATTGCTCTCTATAATTTGTGTAAAGTGTTGTCTCATGCACTTTACGTCCTTGCAATATTTCTCATTACAAGGATTGCCTCCTAAGGCTACAGTTGTGGCAAAAACTGCAGCGTAAATTCCACAACATGTACCTTCAGGTTGTGCTACAACTTTTTCAAAAATAATATCGCTAGGTTTCACGTTCTGGTAACGAAGATGTATATAATTTTTTTCCTTGGCAGCCAACTTGTTGTACGTACAACCAGGTATACTATCGTATACGTGAAGTTTGATGCCATCAAAATATATACATCGCCAGTGATCGGTACA
>NW_017300183.1:22094-22486 GCF_001594075.2 Trachymyrmex cornetzi | reverse complement strand
CTTCGATGGCATTATCGCTCTCGATTGAATATGTCCGCTTTTTCCGGTTAATTTTTTTAGCTGCATCTCCTTGCGCTTGTAAAATATATCCTCCCCGCAAGGGGTGGGGTCGTTTCCGGTGCGATCCGGTGTTCCGGGGCGCATCGGGAGGAATTCCACTACGGGTATAGCGAACCCGCGGTGCCTGAGCTATCGTAATCTCTTCCCTAGCACCACTGGAAGAGACCGAGCGTCCGAGACTGCACCCGACTTCTCGGACGACCAGCTGGACCTCTATGAAAGTCCCCCTATCCCGTGGCTATGGTGCGCGGCTGCGGGACATATGACCAATGGGTGAATTGGTCAACAGCGACTCAGAAGGAAAACTGAGAACCCGGCTTGGGGTAGCTTGT
>NW_017300183.1:13081-18057 GCF_001594075.2 Trachymyrmex cornetzi | reverse complement strand
AAAAACGTATTAGGCGAGGCAGCATTTCTATTTTCCAGAAAGCAGTGTCTTTATTTACGTGTATTATTTTCATGCTTTTGGGTGTCCATATAGTAAAAGCACAATAGTCGCGCTTTGTTATATTCAACTGACCCTGAATTTGATAAAAATATTTATGATTGCGATTCATTTTCTCTGGGTCTTTTTTATTAAAGATGGCTCTCAAAGGGGCCAATGTCTCTACAGCTTTTTCTACTGTTAAATGTTCAGCCGACTGAGGACATTTTATTTCCACGACACCATCTTCATCTATTAATCCATCAGGAGTGCAGCCCAGGCATGGATTTTTCAACCTGTTTAAATGTTCTTGTCGATGTTGTTGGAATACATCATCTTCAAGATCTGGTTTTTGTGCTTGTGGACCATAATCACAACCAGTTCTAGCTTCTTCTTTAATGTTTCTCTTTTTTTCATCTCTTTGTCGAGATTCTTTAGTTAAGGCAACTTTCTTTTGCCGCTCTTTTTCCAGTTTCTCGACAATTGGAGGAACAGTTTTATTCATGCCTTTATATATTTCTGTAAGGGCTTGTTGCGTATTGTTTTGCAAAACTGCTCCCGCAATTCTAGCATTGTAAGAGCCTCGTTTTCCATAATCTATACGCTTTCCGCTAATTTCCTTACAGATTATCGAATTAAAGGCTTCTGCTGGATTATTCGTTAAATTAAGTAGCAGGCTATCTGAGTAAGCGGCTATGTACATGAAGGCGTCCTCTATTTTTCCATATAGACCATGCAGTTTCAGCAACGGTACATAGTCCTTTGTTCCAAGGTCATCTTCACATTTTCGATCGCGTTCTTTGCACCGTTTGTGGTCACCGAAAACGTGGCTAGGAATGTTAAAAATATCTTTTCGTAATTCCCTAGCTTTTTCATGTGGAGGTTGAATTTCTTTCTGACGTACAGAAGATGCCTCTATTACCTCTTTGCGTAGTCTTTCTACGTTTTTTTTTACGATATTTCGGGCCTCGACAAAACCACGCTTTCTTTGCGTCTTGGTTGCGTCATTTCAGCCACACTTACAGGGTGTCTAGCGGTTCTTGAAATCCTTGAATCCTGGAATTATACTGGAATTTAATGTACTCTGGAAAATTCCTGGAAAACCCCTGGAATTTCAGGACTGACCTGGAAATTTTTATTCTTTCATTCTAAAAAAAATTAGGTCGCGAAAAAAGAAAGAAATAAGAATATTTTCCGCTCATGCGCACGAATGATATCGGTAACGTCGGTAATGTTGCAAGTACGCTGATCGTGTGTATCGTTTGTGCTCGAGAATTGGTGCGGTGCTATTTGCTTTTGTGTAGGTTCGCTGCTTCCGTGACGGAAGAAGCGTAGTTTCTTGCAATTTCTACCTAACCTCTCAATTAATTTCAGCAGTTTCGCTGTATGCTCCCCATATTTACGTATAATAATCGTACAAATTCTTGTAAGTACATAGTAATGCTAATGTCGAAAGATAAGTTCGTCAAAGTGACAATTTTCCATCATTTCTAATAAGAACGGTGATTGATGGTTGTTCTACAATGTGCTCTTTGTTTCCTGTTCCTTGCTTCTTACCTTTTGCTTTTTTCCTCTTTGTGATCGTTTTATCGACAATTATATTTCTTGATATGTGTTTTCTGTTTCTTCTGAAGTTCTTTACGCCTGGTCTGCAATGTGTTTTTTGTTTCCTGTTTCTTTCTATTCATCTCTGTTTGTCTCTTGCCTTTTTGATCAAGAAGGCAAGAGACAAACAGCAAGAAACAGGAAACAAAAAGCACATTGCAGACCAGGCATTAACGTTTATCACGAGCAACAGAAAACGAAAAATGAGATAAGAAGCAAAAAGACAAGGTACAAAAAAATAGCAAAAAGCAAGAAAGAGAAAACAAAAAGCACATTGTAGAATAGGCTTGAAAGTAACAGGTTTAGTTGCGATACAGAAGCTGATAATGAAATTAATACTATAATATTATGCAAATTTTATACATGGTTTCAGATATAACCTCGTTACTTCAAACCGGGATATTCCGTATCTGTTACATATCATAATTTAAAATATATATTGTAAATAGTGAATTCTTTTCTTTCGTTTGTAGATTCGAAATGCCTAAAGTGAAAGGAAATTGCACATTTAATAGCAATTGGTACCTTGATTCTAGTCTGGCATGGGTTAAGCCAGTACCAAATAACAAGTTGTATGCTTTATGTACATTGTGTAACAGTAAAATTGCTATTAACAATATGGGACGTAGTGCATTAATAAGTCATATGAAGGGACGTAAGCATAAAGAGTTAGCTCATAATAAAAATACATCGCTTCAAATTTTTGAAAGTTCGAGCGCAACAACACCAAAACACGAAACTCAAGCTTTACAAGATGTGTCTAATCCCAAGGCATCTCACGAACAGGATTCTAGATCTATAGATATGCCAAGATCTTCCTCGTGCAATATTGATTTTAGCGCTCAATCTCAACAGAATTGTACTTGTTTGACTTCCAAAGGTTACAATGATATTTCGAAGATAACAAGTATGAAACGATTTCTTTTAAACGATAGTGTAACCAAAGCAGAGATACGATGGTGCCTGCATTCAATGATTCATCACAATTCATTGCGTAACATAGAAAGTTCTGTATGTACAATGAAAACTTTATTTCCGGACAGTGAAATTGCAAGCAAGTTGAAAATTAGTAAAGCAAAAGCGTCCTATATAATTGTATATGGTTTAGCTCCGTATTTTCAAACCGAAGTACAAAGGGAAATTACAACATGTGATACTTTAGTATTAGGATTCGATGAAAGTCTAAATAAGATAAGCGAAAAGGAACAAATGGATATTGTTGTTCAATATTGGAATAACGAGAAAAACGAAATGTCTAGTCGATATTTAACTTCTATATTTTTAGGACATACAACGGCAAATGACTTGTTGAATGGGTTTAAAAATGGGGTGTCGCAGGACATACTGAAAAAATTAATACAAGTGTCAGTGGATGCCGAATGTCAATTTAAAATTTGTTAAAGATTTGCAAAAAGATTTAACTGAAAATATTGGCGAAAAAATACTTCTTGATTTAGGCACGTGTGGTTTGCATTCCATTCATGGTGCTTTTAAAACAAGTATTAACAAAATTGAATGGACGCTTATACCGTTTTTGCGAGCAGTGTATGATCTATTTAAGAACGTCCCTGCACGCAGAGCTGATTACACTAGCGTGTCAAATTCAAAATTATTCCCGAAGAAATTTTGTGCTATCCGATGACTTGAGAACATTCCTGTAGTTGAACGCGCGCGTGCTATTCTATCTAACTTGCGTAAATACGTTGATTATTGTCATAAAGAAAAGAAAATTCCTTCATGTAATAGTTTTAAAATAGTCGAAGAGGCTCTGACGGATAAATTTTTAGACGCTAAGTTAGCCTTCTTCCAGTCACTTGCTAGTGAAACTGAACCTTTTCTTAGCGAATTTCAGGCGAATAAACCGCTTGCACCTTTTCTTTACGAGACTCTTTTAACATTAATGATCAATATAATGGAAAGATTCGTTAAGTCGGAGGTTTTAAAAAATATAGAATCTTTTAAAATTGATCTCGAAAATACTAATAATTTATTAACTGCAAATAATATTGACATTGGATATACAACAAGAGACGCGCTTAGACGTACTAAAAATATTTCGCAGCTTGAAATTTTACAATTTAAAAACACTTGCCGCACATGCCTTAAGATTTTTATCTCTAAAATTTTGAATCGATCGCCGCTCAATTATAAATTAGTAAAAGCAATCTCTTGTGTTGATCCGTCAATAGCTGCTAATGAAGGTGTTGCAAAAGCACGCCTGAATACCACATTGCAGATATTTGTGGAAAATAAAATTATTACAGGAACACAAGCTGATCAGATTGCACGCGAGTTCAAACAAATAATAGCAACGAAAATTGCTAAGGAATGGTTTGCAACTTTTGACAGAAATCAGACGCGTTTGGATCATTTTTGGACGAATCTGATTCAAACGTTTGATCTGAAAAAGTATATAAATTTAACCGATTTTATTCGTAAGGTATTGATCCTTTCGCATGGTAATGCTGCTCTTGAACGAGGCTTTTCAGTCAATCGCGAATGTTAAACTAAGAATCAGAAAGAAAAATCGTTAATAGCTCAGCGAACTATTTATGATGCGATGATTACAAATGGAAAAGATGTAAGCAACTTTGAGATTACGAAATCTATGATCCATTATGCTCGCAATGCGCATGCTCGATACAAAGAAGCGTTGGCAAAAGAAAAAGTGGACCAAAAGAAAGAATTGCGTGATATGGAAGAGTCAAAGAAACGAGATAACATGTTAAAAGTATTAAAAAATAAGAAAAAAATGATTTTAGATGAAGCTTTCAAAGCAAGTGCAGATATTGAAGATGAAATTGATAATATAATGAAGCGCCGATAAATTAATTTCATATAGTTGTTGATTTATAAGGATGTTTGTGATACGTTAATAAAAAGAAAAATCGTTTATGTTTATAAAATATTCATTTGATATTATTTATGAAGCAATAAATAATTTTGTTCCGAATTTGTTAGCATTTTAATTCATTCGACATATAGAATCCTAACATGATATTCCTAGCTTGATAGTACAGAGCATATAACGTTGTGCAAATTGATGAAAATTAATCAAATGATAGAAATTAATCGATGGATATATCCTGGAAAAACTAGGATTCTTTACCTGGAATGTCCTGGAATTATCCTTGAATGGATTAGTCAGATGTCGCTAGACACCCTGGCTTAGCAGTTTCTTCTTTAAATTTCGAAGCAGATGATTGGTGCATTCTATTTTTTCCACCTTCACCATCTGCTCCTTATATGGTCTATTGTCTACAATACGTTTATATACATTACTGTCGCCATCGGCGATAAGTGATCTATAAATGACCCCATGCATTTCGAGGCTA
>NW_017300183.1:10350-10583 GCF_001594075.2 Trachymyrmex cornetzi | reverse complement strand
TTACCAAAAATTCATTTTTACATAAAAAATGAAAAAGGAGGAATAATCTAACGGTCTTGGTTTTACAAATGAGATCATGACCCTCAACTACATTCAAGAAGTTTCAGCCATCATTTGGTCCTTTTGGGTAATGCTAATGTCGGCGATATTGTAACTTTCAAGGTTTATAACTCGAAAAATACTGATTAGAACATGACTTTATTATAGTGTACTAAGTATAAAGTAAGGGCGAG
>NW_017300183.1:9026-9934 GCF_001594075.2 Trachymyrmex cornetzi | reverse complement strand
AAAACCTGCGGAAGTCCGTTAGAAGCTTCGCGATACAAATAACGCACAAACGCTCTGTACTCAAACTCTATATATAAAAAAGAGAAAACATCATTCGGCAGAATGTAACGCGAATAAACGCGCACAGCGACTGCACAGTATGCAGCACGGGCGGAGCGACTAAGAGGGCCCTGTCAACATTTAAATTCGGCAATTTCTCCTTTTAAAACAGTAAAATCTAATAAAATCTTATTAGATCGAAAGTTCTAGAACAATTCAAAAGATTCCGGTAACTGTTGACAGGTCAACTCCCTTTCCCGCTCAGCACCACCACTTCTAACTATATAAAAGCGCACACCAAAGACGGAAAATCGCTTAGTTTTCGGCTTAGTAGCAACCATTATAGTTTCGATCATTTAGAGTTAGCCATTTGAAGTTTCGACCAGAGTTTTTGATCAGTGTTAGTGGAGTTGCGTCTTCAGTCGGTTTTAGACACCGAGTGCCGTATTAGAGTTCGGTATCCGAGTGTCGAGGGGAGAGGTTGCCAACGAGAGTCCTCCTTAGAAGCAGGGTCCTCGTTTACCGAAAATCATTATACTGCCAGGATAGTTCACCGCGCCGCAAAGTGAGTTCCGTGTGGCACTTCCGTTTAGTCGCACTTTTCTCCGTTTAGTTTGTCATAAATAATTATTTTGCGGAAACGGCCTCGCCTTCTGCGAAGGTAATCGCGTGCAATGAATCTCTGCATTTACACACATATATTATTAGTTATTTGATTTACTTTCGAAACAATAATTAAATAAACTTTTAGTCTTCTATTTCTTTATATTTTTTTGGTTATTATCCCTTCTCCCGCGAATAACCGAAGCGGCTCAAAGTGTCTGTGTCGTCTGATCATCGTTAAGATTTCGCGAATCTGGAGCAGGAAG
>NW_017300183.1:7751-8229 GCF_001594075.2 Trachymyrmex cornetzi | reverse complement strand
AAAAATTATTTAGTTTTTACAGCTTAGTATGTGATTGTGACGACTGCAAAGATTCAACTGTCTTGGCAGTCGTCACAATCACATACTAATTGTAAGCTGTAAAAACTAAATAATTTTTAACGAACTGGCGATTCTAATATGACAAATATTGCAACGACGTTTCATATTATTTTATTCTCACAATGACGGATCGACGAACATATTTAATGCGATTTAGACAGCAGAAACCACATCGAATCTCCAATGTTTCCTCCACACGGCCGAGCAGTCGTTTTGTGAGCAATGTTTCTTCAACAGGGTAGATAACTATGTGGATTTTTGAACATTTTAATCACTAGATACTTAATGCGTTGAATGGAAATTGGTGTAACTGAGGAAGGCTCCATTCTGCAGCTGAAACATGTTTTGTTAGCATATGCGTTTTTTGCAACTATATAATCACACGTAAGGATAATTTAATTTATGTAATCTTCTTAAT
>NW_017300183.1:3720-6598 GCF_001594075.2 Trachymyrmex cornetzi | reverse complement strand
CGTTTGTTGTCCACTGTATATCTGGACCCACAGTTTTCGTCATGTGGAGCAACTGCAGACACCGGTTGCTGTAAACGGCTACGTTCGACCGCAACGTGCTCAAACGTGATACTCCCGTTTTCCATCATCGTGTCATACGAAAATACTTATAGATCTAAGAACTACAAGACTGTACTTTTGTATGTAACGATTGGAAGTTGTGGAATTGTCACTCTTAACACGTTGTTGCCTGTCACTTTTGTCACGACTACGATTGTTTTGGTGCGTGGCGTGGCGCGACGCGGTGGTCCGATCTATCTCACTCCACTATCATTCTATTGGAACATACTCCCTCCCAATCCCGCCGCGTTTCGCGGGCGGGTACATGTGCGAGACACTATTCTGTATATTCGTATAGCGTTGAGCGTAATAAAGTGAAAACTTAGAAGGCATCTAATTTATATACGTATACATACATATGTATGTGTATATATATATATATATATATATATGTATACACAGTATAAAATGAATCACATAATTTTCAGCAATTGATTTTGATAATGTAATTATTTTTTCAATAGCATAGGAAAATTCTTATTGAACAACGAATAAAGATTGAAAACGCTATCGGCTTATAGCAATTTTAATACAAATAACATTTTGTTACAGAATAAATGATCTGTCAAGGCAGAGTTTCAAGATGAATCAATCCTATTACAAAATTATTATTTCTTACAGATGAATCGGTACTTTGAAAAATCAAATAAGAAAACCTTATTGTAGGAAAGAAATTTTTATTAATATTATTTTCTTCGCGTACTTTCAGATGCAAACATTCATTTCACTGACAACAAATTAATAGTACAAAAAATAACAAGTCTTTCAGTTTCAATAAGAATATGGAAACATTATATCCTGTTTTTTAGATCTGATATTTTAATAAATAACGAAACACGAATGTAGTACATACTAAAAAAGAAACTTATGATTGCAATTAAATCCGCTCATAAATGACTATCTTTTTCAAAAGATAGTTGGATTCAATGAAATTGATTAAAAAAAAACGCTATTGAACAACTAAAGTGCATGGCTATTACACCGAAAAGCTCACGTATGAATAATACTTATAATTATTTTTTCGTATTTTTTTTTAAATATGTAATCAACTACATTATTAGGAAATGTATTAGATCAAATAAAATATTAATATTAGTGTAAACATTGTAGTATACTCTGTAATTGTTTATTTTAAAGGATCCGAAAAAATCAAATTTTTCCAATTTTCCGTGGAATCCATCGATATTTTTCCCAAGAGTTGAAAAATTCATTGGGAAAATTCACGCGCGTTCGTAAAATCGGCCATATGTTTCTCATAAAGAAAATAATGACCGCGTTAAAAAAATTAAATAAAATGACCGCGTCAATACAATTTGACCGCGTTTTTAAGCAAAAAATAATGTCGTAGTGGCGCTTTGCGTTCTTTATTCTGTTGCTGTCGTTTGATTGTATACACGTCCTGGCGCGGATGCATATCCTATATACTGGCGTGGATGCCACGGATGTATGCTCTGGCGCGGACGTAGCGAGTTACGCACATACTGGTGCGGGCGGGGCGAGTGTATATCCTGGTGCAGGCGGCGAGTTATTCTCCGCGAGAAGCGGAAAAAAATCTGGGGAAGCGGCTGGGATCGAACCCTGATCTCCAGCGTGACAGCCTAAACGCTTTACCACTGCGCCACTGCGACTGTACGGAATCACTATTTCGATTGTAGCCTTACGGTACACATTTACGCGATCCATACGAAATCATTGAACGACGAATCGATGCGTACATTTAAATATTTCGGAAAAACGTTTCTGTTTCTCATAAGTAACATTTCGTACAGGGTATCTCAGAGAATTTGGAGCAATACTCATGTTCAGATAAAATTAGATGTTGAGACGGAAAATCGTGCACCATATTTTCCAATTTTTCAAGTATTATCAATTTTCTAAAGAGAACCGAATAAGCAAAATATTCGCCCGGCCTACTGTCAAATGCGCGTTCTTGAGTTTTAATATCCCGGCGCTCGAGGGGGGCCGGAGGGGGGGGGAGGATGGTTTGCTAAGCGGCAATAGGCACGTCGCCCGGTGCGGCGGCGAAAAAACAATTCCCCGTGCTAGGCGATCGTTCCTTGTCGCGCACGTGTATTTGACAGAGCGGATAGATTTGGAGATCTTTACAAAGAAATGGCATTTCATTGTTTACATGCTAAATGAAGACATAAATACGGAATATATTGAGGAATATTTCTTTCTTTATTCATGAGTGCATAAACAAATATGTGCATATTACATTTTACTTAATATTTTAATCTCGCATTTTTGAAAATGACAACAATTCCAGCGTATTCTGCAACATGCATTTAGTCTTGGAAATAACATACTTATCAGTGATTAATTAGGCCTATGTATGGAGATGTATTTAAAAGTATATGAATGAAAATACAAAGAATTTTAAAGATAAGTACATCTCGTTGAATCATATATTTATTATGACTGTCGGACTGGAAAGAAGTTGTATATACGCAAATGATACTCGTATGATCATTTCAATTAAATTAAAACATGTCCGGTAAAAATAAAAATGTAGTTATACAGAAATAGTATATTTCGAAATAGTATAGTTCGATGTTTAGTACATTTCTTATAGGAATAATACAATAAATAACAAAAAAAGATTCTTCGATCTTCCACAAATTGTAAGTCAACCCTTCGTAGGTGCGAACATGATGCATTCACGACGCATATATCGTCTATAATGTGTACTGATAATATTATTTTGCATATACATGAATCATCAAATTGCAATGTGTAATAATTACATAAAATTATTTAAATGTAGTTGTAGGTATAC
>NW_017300183.1:0-2770 GCF_001594075.2 Trachymyrmex cornetzi | reverse complement strand
TCTATGTTTTATAGAGAAGAAAAGATATTTTCTAAGTTATATCTCGAAAACGGAAAAGAAGCAAGATGCATCTTAAAATTGAAAGTTGATATTGTCGCGTTAAAGAAGTTTAGAAGAAAAATTTGATTCCGGTGCTACAACGTCATGAATATCTTTGCTTTTTTCGTTTTTTGCCTTATTTTTTATCTTAAAATTGTGATGCAGCCAAATGTAAACAATGTATTCGTTTCTAACAGGCAAAAATACGTTAGAAACGAATATATAGTCGAACGAATTTATAGTCGTATTGCAAAATGGTATTAGACAACGACATCGCTTATTTCTTATACAAATTTTATGGTTACAATGAATGCATTATGACAATTAGAGTTGAGATTTCCATTGTTATTATCGCTATAAAGTTAATAAAATTTATGTTTTTCGCGTCGCGAAAGAGAGAAAGAGAGGAGTTGTGTACATATACAAACTTCATTCTTTCTCTCTTTCGCGTCGCGTTGTGACGCGATGGACGACACGACGCGTGACGCGTTCAGTGGAAACGTACCATTAAGATACTGGGAGTGAGAAAGTTGAGTTTTGGAACGCATCCCAGAGGGACGTGGTAGCACTGCTAGCGCATTCTTCGAAAAACAACAGAAGGTGAACATGAAGAACACGCTACCGCGACACAAGGTCCACGGCTTAGCACTCAGGATGTCGACTCGGAAAAGTAAGTAGATCTAACATAAATTGTATTCCACTTTTCGCAATTTTTGCATGCAAACTGCTTTCAAACAGAATGTTAATTTTGTTATTGTTGGAAGTTTTCTTTACTTAGGGGCCGATTCTGTAACTCTCGACAATCGTTGATGTCGTTGCGCAGATATTATGTAGAGTAAAAAAGCTGCGCAATGACATCAACGACTGTCGTTAAGAGTTATAGAATCGGTCCCTTAGATCAGTGTTGCGATTTACTTGCACATTTCGGCCGATTTTCAACTTAATTCGTGCTCCTTCACTAACTCACGCGTAACCTAAATGTCGATCCGGCATTTAGGTTACGCGCGGGTTAGTGAAGAAAGGAACAGGAATCAAGCTGAAAATCGGCCGAAATGTACAACTAAATCTCAGCACTGCCTTAGATAGTATTACTTTGGAGAGAGAGAGAGAGGGAGGGGGGGTCTGAAAGTATAATGGTACGTTTCCACTGAGCGCGTCACGCGTCGCGTCATGAAAGAGAGAAAGAGATTATATAAATACACAACCCCTCTCTTTCTCTCCTTCGACGACGCGACGCGTGACGCGCTCAGTGGAACCATACCCTTGTTCAAGCTGCGTTCGGGAATGCACACCAAATGCCTCCAAGTATCATTTTATCCTTGTTATTCATCGAATGTTAAACAAAGATAAATAGATTCCTGAAGGCACTCGATATGTATTTCCGAACGCAGCCTCAACCAACACGAAGAAAATTTACAAGTTGCAAAAAGAACATTCTGTTGAACGTGACCATTATACGCGAACATTATATTATGCAAAGTCATCGACGTAAAAACATCAGTGTGAGCAAGATTTGAAGAACTGTAAAGTGTTGATAAGAGTCACTTAGATGCGTATCAACACTTGACAGTCCTCGAAAACTTATTTACATACACTTTTTTGGCGTCGATGGCTTTGCGTTTTGGCTCCGGAGCTTAAATTGGATAGGTCTGATATATATAGTACTACACTTAGCTATGTACATATTATATTTCAGTGTGTACAAGTTAGTATTATATATATACCAGTATTGGAACGTATCTAGATAAAAGTATCAAGATACGGTATCTAGATACTTTACGTGTCTAGATGCTGTACCTAAATGCGTTACCTAGATCTTTATTAACGCATTTAGATACAACTAAAGTATCTATATACTGTATCTTGATACTTTTACCTAAATACGTTCCAACACTGATATATATGCATATAAGTATATTATACATGTTCAGCGTAACGGTCCACACAATTGTTCAGACACTTCCGATAGTTAAAAATTGAAAGGTGAATATTCATCTGTTGTACACATAAGCTACACAACATGCAATAAAACAATTTAAAAAAATCTTTTTTCATAAAAGAATCAAAATCTTAAATTTTATAAATAGCACCATACAATTTTTGTGCATAATATTGTAGGAGTCTTCAAGACAAATTCAAGTCACTACCGAAATGTCATTTTTATTGATGTTTTATTGATTTTATTGATACTATCAAATTTGTAACAGCAATACTTACAACCTCTGACTATGACACCGAACATACATATGTTTATTTAATGAAATATGCAATAAAATCAATGAAACATCAGTAAAAGTGACACTTCGGTAGTGATTTGAATTTGTCTTGAAGACTCCTACAACATTATAGAAAAAAATTGTATGGTGCTATTTAAAAAATGTAATGTGATTTTGATTTTTTTATAAAAAAAATTCTTTTAAATTATTGTATCGCATGTTGTGTAATGTGTATATAAAATAGATGAATACTCACTTTTCAATTTTTTTTAACTATATTGGAAGATATGTCTGAGAAATCGTGTGAACCATTACGCTGAACATGTATATATTTTTATTTGTCATCTAAGAAAAAAATATTTCAGAAAAAAGTTGTATAGCTTTGAAGGGGACATAAGATGGTGTCATTAATTTGACCTTGAATAGTTGCTTGAATTTTACGTGAAGGTCACCTTTAATTTCTTAAATGGAAACTCCTATTTTTCATTGGCTATTCTTATAGCTTACCTCAAGAG
>NW_017300182.1:164348-175059 GCF_001594075.2 Trachymyrmex cornetzi | reverse complement strand
TTCCATCTAGAAATTTCCTTTCTAGGCCCTTTCTAAGCTCAACGATGGCAGGCCCTGTTAGGGGCACTCACGTCAGTGCCCATTCAAAGCCTATTTAGAAAATTCCATCTAGAATTTTCCTTTCTAGGCCCTTTCTAGGCCCAACGATGGCAGGCCCTGTTAGGAGCACTCATGTCAGTGCCCATTCAAGGCCTGTTTAGGAAATTCCATCTAGAATTTTCCTTTCTAGGCCCTTTCTAGGCCCAACGATGGCAGGCCTATTTTAGGGTATGCCTATTTGGGCCCAACGTTGACAGACCTATTTTAGGGCATGCCTGTTCAGGCCCTATATGGACGTAGGGCACGCCCCAACAAAATTCTACCCGGGTAACCTTACTGAACCAAATAATATAATTAGCTAATTTTAATTCTTATTTAGGTTAAATAAATTTAATAATACTTATAATACTTTAACTTTAATTTGTAGAATATTTTAATAAATACTATTCTTATGAATTATAGCGATTTGATTTATATTAAACTTTAAGATTTGCAATTTATTATAAAATCTTTCCATATTAGTTAAATATTGTTTACATTCGCTTCAAATAAATTTAATTTGAATAAACGTTTACTTTATTCTAAATAATTATATTAAACTTTGATTTTTGATATTTATTTTAATTTTATTACATATTAACTTTTTTTTTAAATCGAAATTCACCGCATCTAATTTGCATATACATTTTCATATACAATCTTAAATAAATATGAATTTTATAATAATAATTTTAAAGGATTATCATTTATTCTAATTTTTTAAAAATATAATTTCAATTTTTGTATTTATATATATATATTTGTGTGTGTGAAAAAATATAATAAATTTATAATTCTCTACCTTATATAAATTTTAATTTTCTAAAATAAAATTTCTTTAAATTACATATAATATTAATTACAATTTTTTAACGAATATTAACAATCATTTTAAATTATCAATAAATTTAAATTAATTTAATTATTAAAATTATTAGCTATTAAAATTATCATAAATTATAAAATAACAATTCCGTATTATACTTTAATTATTTCATTGTATAGTTCCTTTTAAAATTATAACGAATAATTTATTTTTAATATAAAATTATATTAACTATAATAATTTTAATATAAAATTATTAACTATAATGAAATATTGTTAATAGTATAATATATTTCTTTGTCGCTCTTACATTTTAAATACAATTGTTAAATTTAAATAAATATTTTTGTGCAACAATTTTCCCCATCGTTCTCTAGGGATAATGCTTCAGCATTTGTTGTAATCCGCTCTCTTAAATTGTTCATTTTTTCCTTTGTTGTTATTCATATTCTTCTTACTCAATTATAATTTTGAATTTTGAAAATAACTGATGCAATGGCTGTTACAAATGTTATTAAAATAATTATAGTTTTAAAATTTTTCCAAATTTTCCAATTATTTTAATTCCTTTTAAAATTACCTTAAATTTTTGAAATTCATATTTTAATTATTATTTATAAATAAATGCTTCTGGCAGTAACATTTTCCATATCGCTTGTTTAGGGAATATTATCTTTTTTTTTTATTATTTTAATATATTTCCACACTCTTTCTTCTTATTTATTTTTTTGGCATTCCTTGAGTTTAAATTAGAAATTCATACTGCTTTATTTCCATTTTTTCTCTTAAATCATTCAGGATACATACAGCTTGGCTCAAACAGATACAAATTTATTAAAGCAAATTTATTTAGTTAAACTATACATATATTTAGTTCAACTACATTTAATTATAAATATATTAAAAATTACTAATTTAACTAATCCAATGACAGTTAATATTTAATTAATTTAATATATTTCTTTGATTTATTTTTTTTTAATGAATATTATGAAAATATTTCTTTATATACCCAATTTTTTACAAATCTATTTTCTCTCTGATTTCCAAGAAAAACTTTTAAACCTTGCCATGTTCGAACTCTAGAAAAAGCAACATAAAGTTGTCCATGATTAAAAACATCTTTACGAAGATCAATTCCAACTTTCTCAAAAGTTTGTCCTTGCGATTTATTAATTGTCATTGCAAAAGCTAATCTAACTGGAAATTGTCTTCTTGTAAAGGTAAAAGGATATATATTTTCACAATATAATGTAATTCTATTTAAAAAAACAATTTCTCCAGCTTTATCACCTGTTATTATTTTACATTTTAATAAATGATTTGCAAACTCTTCTACTAATAACCTTGTACCATTACAAAGACCTTCATTAATACTTAAATTTCTAATTAACATAATAACAGAATTTGGTCTTAAACGTAATTCATGAGGAGGTAGACATGTTGGGGAAAGATTATTTTTAAATATTCAGGTACTATTACTTCACCAAAATTATTATTACCATCAGAATTTACAATGTTATCAATACTTGTATATATCCGTTCTTCTGTAGAATCTAATAATTCAACAACTCGTTTATTTATTTCTTCAACATCAATATTTCTAGCTGAAAGTATTGCATAATTAGCGAATTTCAAAAAATCTTTTTTTTTAATTAAATCTCCATATATTTCTGCAACAATATCCGTTTCTGGTGATGCAATACAATTTTTAGGTATCTGTATATTATTATTTGAATCATTTAAATTTCCATCACCTAAATCCAATAAAAATTTGGCAAATTTAATTTCTTTCGGAAAGAACTCGCATATTTTTAGATAAAGTAAATTTCTCAAAATATTTCCAAGTTGAACTAAATTTGATAGACAAATCAACAATTTCATTTCTGGTACTATGTGTTTTTATTGGAAGTAGTTGTCTAAAATCTCCACCCATAATAATAATTTTTCCTCCAAATGGTAATTTATTTTTAGTAAAGTCTCGTAATGTGCGATCTATAATCTCTAAGGCATAACGTGGAGCCATTGTTGCTTCGTCCCATATGAAAATATCTATTTCTTTTAAATATTTTGCTTCTTTAGATTGAATTTTAATAGCAGATGTAGAATCTTCAAATAATGGAGCAGGTAAACCAAATGTTTTATGAACTGTTTTTCCACATGGTAATAATGTTGCAGCAATTCCAGTAAAAGCCATTGTACATACTCGTTTATTTCGAATTTTAGTTAAATAATAAATTGTTGTATATATAAAAGTTTTTCCAGAACCTCCAGGACCATCTATATAAAAACAATGACTATTAGCACTATTATTATCTAATCTATCTAATATAATATCAATTATTTCTTTTTGTTTATCATTCAATTGTTTATATTGTTTCATTCCAATTTCTGATTCTTGTTCTGTCAGATAATCTGTTACTTCATCATTATTTATTAATTGTTCCATGTTCAAAAAATCAGCAAAGCTTTTTCCTTCTGATAATAGCATATTATTGATTTGATTACATGTTTTTTTTAGTCCATTTAATATTCCATTTTTCCTGACATAATCTTCTGATAATGCATCTTTAAAGCTTTCCCATAATTTTTCAGGATATAGTGGATTACAATGTATTAAAATGCGACTGAATAATCTACGTAATTGCTGTGGCATCATCCATTTCACAGCTTCATGCATAGCTCTATTCCATTCATCATCATCTTCAATTAACCCTAAAGCTAAGCATGCAGCAGAAAATGTTTGATGTGTTTCTCCATTTACTACTTTTAAATTTTGAAAACTTGTTGCTCCTTTAATCGTAAGTAATAATAATCTTAAATGAAACAATTCTATTTTTGTAGGACTTACTGTATATATTCTTCCTATACAATTAAAATAATTATTACGTTTGGTCCAACGTGAAACATTTTTACCATTAATTTTTATTTTCCTAAATGAGTAATAACGTGGAATATCTATATATAAATAATTTCTAGCTTCCTCATCACGCATATTTAAAGCAAAATAGTCTATCAACATTGTAACTTGATCTATAGTTGAAAAAAAAGCATCTTCAACACATTCGTTTTCAATGATAATATTTTGTTCATTAGGTAAATGAACTGGTAAACGTAAAACAATATGACTTTTATCTTGTATTTTTTTGTATACGCCAACTGGCTTCAATTGAACCAACATATCGAGTTTCGATATAATTATTAATCTCATCATGATCAATAATTATATTTTCAGTTTTTTTTTCCAAAGTTATTGCAGCAACATCGTGACCTTTATAAATATATTTGTAGAGATATTTTACTGATTTAATACTTGAAACAATTTCGACGTTAATATGACAATTGAAAATTATTGATAATTTTGGACAATATGGTACAACATGTCGATTATCAACTATATATTTTCCTGGACGTTCAAAAGTTTTACCATTATTTCGTTGACGATAATGTGGAAATGAATCTTCGTCCATTATTGTTTCATCCATAAAAAATTTTGGGAAATGTTTTGAACATTTTCCATCTACATAACACCAATCTCCACAAGGCCCATGAATCAAATGCTTCATAACTATATCATGCAATCGAGAATTCTGATCTGGATTTGGAATTTCGGCAGATATACATTTATCAACAATATTAACTGTTGTTATTTTATAATTTTGTTTTAGAGTAATCAATATATGAACATGTGGTAAACCACGTTTTTGAAACTCAATAACATAAACATATGCTGCAACTTCTCCAAAAAATCTTTATTTAACAATTAGATCAATTAAATAATTTTTTTTAATATTAAAAACTCGTGCACAAATATCTGGTCTATCTGAGGCTTATTGAAATGGTAAAAGGTTTTCTACGATTTCACGCCAATTTGGATTACATGTCATAGTAATAAAAAGATCTGATTTACCAAATTTACCAACAATTGCCATTGCATCTTGATAATTTTGTAACATATTTCGTGGAGATCCAATAAATATGTAGAAGGAAGTATAATAATTTTTCCAATACGACCATTAACATCAGATGCAATATTTTGCATATAATCTATTAAACCTTGATATGTTTCTACACGCAATTCTTTTTGATGACTTTTACAAAATTCAATTTTATCCTTCTCAACTTTAACATAATTATCTACAGCCATTGTTGAAATAAACGACGGCCAAGTAAAAAAATATTAAATTCATTACGAATAGCCATACAATATCTAATATATTGAGCTCTAGTTATTCGTCTTTCACTATTTAATTTTTTTAAATTACGATGCCATCCTTGTGTACCATATATATAAAATAAAGGATATATCCATGGTTCCACATTTGGATCCATAGAACTAACTTGTTGTAAAATTTTAGTACTTTTATTACGTATAGTGACGTAAGAATCAGGAATTTCACCACTCGCATTTGTAGAAAAAACGATTGCTACCTCATTTGATCTTTGAATATTATATCGTCGACGATCCATTCCAGGACGTAAAGTAAATGTTAATTGTAATTCCATTACTTTACCACATTCCATTTCTGATTGTTCTTGTTTCTTTAATTCTTCATACATCATTAAATATGACTGTGCAAACACATTACTTTTACGCATTATGTGCTCCAGTTTTTTTAAGATTTCTAAATCCAACTTTGAATTTTTATTTATTCGATGTTCAACTGCTTCATTCGAATCAACTATAAAAAGCTGTCCATTTGTTGGATTTTCATTGGGTTCAGCATATAATGACGTATTAATCTGATAATAAATTTGTCCTTGTATCTTAAAGCAATAAGGTCCAGGTCTCCTCTCTTTAAAAGTAATTAAATTGGCATTAAATGATGCAAATGCAAATGAATTATTATAACATCGAATTTGATTGAAGAATTCATTTGATTTAGTATGATTGCCATTAAATAAATTTTGCATATATTTTGGAGGTTTAGGTAATGGTTTTATATAAATTGCACCATGGTTACAACAGTCATGAAACGAAACTCCTCTATTTGCAACCTTTTCAGCTATAAAATGTTTAGCATTACAATGAATACAAGATATATTCATCGGACCAATATAAAATATTCATCTATATCATTAATTATATCATTCTGATTTAAACGGGGCATTTTTTTTTGACGTAATCGATAACATGATTGACGTTCAGCAGATTTTTTATTTATAGATGTAGCATTTAATGTACTCTCATTAGTTAGTTCTTTTACAATTTCACGTCGTTGACGTTGATTTTCCGCTCTTCTTTCCCGGCGTTGACGCTGAAATTCTTCTTCATCTTCTAAACTACGTTCAATTTTACGTCTTGGCATTTTATTTTAACTTTACCAAAAATAATGAATTAGAAATAAAGAAATTATTTACCCAAAATGTATTAATTAAATTATAATTGTTTCCCATAAAAGACCAAATTCTGTTACTAACGTTAATATAATAATATACTCACTAATAATATAGTATAATATAATATACTCAATAATATAATATACTCACTTTAAATATGGTGAAAAAAAAAAATTATATTAGAAAAATTTTCTGCATACAAACTCTATCTCCTCTCTTAAAATTGGCGTGTTATAAATTTTTGAAGCCTCTTTTCGTTGAAAATGTTGTAGTCTTCCGATTTTAATATGATCTGGTATTCTGTATGGTAACGTTATCATATTGTTTTTATTGCTGACCATCTCCAACAAAATCTCTCCCTCTCCCTCTCCCTCTCCCTCTCTCTCTCTCTCCCTCTCTCCCTCTCCCTCTCTCTCTCCCTCTCTCCCTATTTCTCTCTAAATCTCTCTCATTCAATCACACTCTATCTCGTACTCTCTTTAACTTTGTAATTCTCCTTAACAATATCTTTTTTTTAAATTACAATTGAAATTGTAGAATTAAAATTTCTATAACGAAATTCTTTTTAATGCAAGTGGCGGTTTTTTTTAAATTTAAAATAGATCTAGGTTAGAGGATACTCAAATTCAATATTATTTCTGAAATTGATTGATTTTTATGACCGTTTGATTTGATATCTACTACATAATCTATTGTTCTTCTTCCGACGAAATCATTTCGCATAAATTAAGTATAAGGAGGTTTTCTTGGATAGTGATTCTGAATTTAAATTCGATTTTCGAAAATTTTAAAGATTAATATTTTATTTTCATCAGCCTAATTAGATCTATCATTTAAAATCTTCAAAATTTTCGAATATCGAATCTAAATTCAGAATCACTATCCAAGAAAACCTCCTTAAACTTAATTTCAGCGAAATCAAAATTCCCAAAACTTATCTTTAATGAAAATTTCCAAATATATTTAATTAGCATAAAATAACTAAAATATTTTAAATTTGTACGATTAAAATCTTTTAATTATTTCAAAACCTTACTTTGTCTTCAACGTATTAATTTTCAAATTTTGAAGCCAAATTCGCAAATTTGAATTTTCAAATTTTGAGACTTGATTCGAAATCAACAACTCCTTAGGGCTCATACAAATGAGCGACTTTGTAGCGCCAGAATCGCAAACATTTAAAAAATTGCCTATAATCAATACACCCCAATTAAAAATTTAAAATATTATGTATATTTTATATTGTGACACATCTGAGGTTGATGTTATTTATGTTTTCGACATATCATTATTACATTGGAATCGGTATGAAATGGTTCTCTGTAATTAATTAATCTGGCATTGTGTTCAATATGTAAAAAGGCTAGCAGTTGGTGCGTTTCTAAAATAGATATCAACAATCTGATTACATGGCATATAATGTGTTAGATTTCAATTGAATGAACACTCATTGAGAGAAGATGCATCTCAAGTTTTGGAACTGTTTGTTTTGGAAAACAATACAAATAACTAATCATAAAATAATTATATTTTCTCTACTCACAAAGTATTCTCCAAACATTAAAATTATTATTCTGACGCAAACTTCTAAACTTGACAGTTTTCTTTATTTTATAGTTTGAAGTTAACGCATAAAGATAACATGAAGATAAACACGAATACGAAACACGAATTCGACTTTGAAAACGAAAAGAGGCTTAAAAAAAAAGTAACATGCCAATTTTAATATAGGAAATTCGAATTCATGGTTCTTTGTAATTAATTAATCTGCCATTGTGTTCAATATGAAAAATGGCTAGCAGTTGGTGAGTTTCTAAAATAGATATCAACAATCTGATTACAATTACATGGCATATAATATGTTAGATTTCAATTGAATGAACACTCATTGAGAGAAGATGCATCTCAAGTTTTGGAACTGTTTGTTTTGGAAAACAATACAAATAACTAATCATAAAATAATTATGTTTTCTCTACTCACAAAGTATTCTCCAAACGTTGAAATTATTATTCTGACGCAAACTTCTAAACTTGACAGTTTTCTTTATTTTATAGTTTGAAGTTAACGCATAAAGATAACATAAAGATAAATACGAATACGAAACACGAATTAGAATACAATATTTTCAAAATATATATAATTAAATTTTTATAAATCTTTCCAAAAAAAGATAGCTAGCAATACAAATAACTAATCATAAAATAATTATGTTTTCTCTACTCACAAAGTATTCTCCAAACATTAAAATTATTATTCTGACGCAAACTTCTAAACTTGACAGTTTTCTTTATTTTATAGTTTGAAGTTAACGCATAAAGATAACATGAAGATAAACACGAATACGAAACACGAATTCGACTTTGAAAACGAAAAGAGGCTTCAAAAAAAAGTAACACGCCAATTTTAATATAGGAAATTCGAATTCGGCATTAGCGACCCCAAAAATCTTCTAATGCTTCATTTCGCTAAAATCGGAAGACTTTTAACATTTCCGTCCGCCATATTGGTTCAGCCATTTTGAATTTACAAATTCTAAATTCGAATTCGGCATCAGCGACCCCGAAAACCTTATAATGTTTCATTTCGTTGAAATCGGAAGACTTTTAACATTTCCGTCCGCCATATTGGTTCAGCCATTTTAAATTTTCATATTTTTAGTCCGGATTCGAGATCAGCGACCCCTAAATCCCCCTTATGCAAAATTTGGCCATAATCAAAAGATTTTTAAGAAAACCCTAAAATTTCGGTCCGCCATATTGGTTCAGCCATTTTGAATTTGCAAATTTTGAAACCGGATTCGAGATCAGCGACCCCAAAAACCCCCAAAAACGAAACCACATCAAAATCGGAAAACTACAACTGCCTCAACGAAAAGAGGCTTCAAAAAAACGTAACACGCCAATTTTAAGAGAGGATTTTGTTAATGAATGTACAAAATTAACAACAAATGACATATTAATCAAAACTGTTAAATGCAATTTTAAAATTGAAATGTTAATCTGTGATACGCCTGCAAAATCTTTTGTTCTATCAGTTAAGAGTCATTCAGGCTATTTTTCTTGCACAAAGTGCAATCAAGAAGGAGATATGATTAACAACGTTATTTGTTTCATTGAAACAGAAATAATCTTGTAAAAAGAACAAATGAATCTTTTAGGAACAAACTTCACTCAGAACATCACGTGGGTGAAACTCTTTTCATCAACATTCCTGGCTTTGATGTTATTGATAATGTGCCTTTGGACTACATGCATATTTTTTTGTTAGGCGGAACTAAGAGATTTCTATGTAATAGACGCTATGGGTTGATATTTGATAAACCTCCTCATAAATTACGTGCAAAAGATGTTAATGATATTACCAACTTACTTTTTAAATTAAAATAACATATTCGCTGTGAATTTTCAAGGAAGACTCGATCTATAGCAGAATGCAAGCGATATAAGGCAACTGAATTTAGAACTTTTTTACTATATACAGGCCCAATAGTCTTAAAGCAGGTACTGTCTCCCAAAGTTTACAATAATTTTATCACACTCAGCTTAGCGAGTACTATCTTAATTAGTAAAGCTTATTCAAAGCATGAACATTTTATTTCTTATGCTCATGAACTTATAAAGCATTTTATTACTAATTCTATTCAAATCTATGGTCCAGATTTCATTTCACATAATATACATAGCTTTTTACACTTGAGCGATTGTGTAAGATTATTCGATTCGTTAGATAACTTTAGTGCTTTTCCATTGGAAAATTTTATGCAAACGTTAAAAAAAATGGTTCGTAAATCTTCCCAACCCTTGCAACAAATTGTTCGTCGAATTGTTGAAAATAATAGTATTTTAAGTTCTACTAAGAATACTGATATGAATTTATCCATGAAATTGTTAATGGAACATTCTGATGGCCCTTTAATAAATACTTGTAATCCTCCTCAGTACAAAAAACTTAAAACTACCGAATATTGTTTAAATATTGATAGAATTGCTGACCGATTTGTAGAGTTGAAAAATAAAACAATAATTGAAATAAAAAATTTTGTTACCCATGAAAATTCAGCAGGTTTCTTAGGTTACAGCTACAGTTCACCAAATGATTTATACTCCAAGCCATGTAATTCATCTTTCTTTGACATTCAGTATATAAGAAAAAATAATAATTCACTTGAAATGTGCTCTGTTGACGACATGAATAGAAAGTTAATGATTCTACCATGTAGAGGTCAATACGTTTCTTTTCCACTATCACACTTTTAATCAGAGTTGAAAACTGTTTAAAAAATTAAAAAATGTCATTGTTAATTTAATTTCAAGATTTACATTTTTATTGGTTATTAAATTCAATTTTGCAACCATTATCAGTAGTGTTTTAAATAAAAACTGAATGTTTTTTTCAATGGTCGTTTTCAATAAAGTCTTACAGTTGTATTAATGAATCTTTAGTATAAAAAATCTTGCAAAAAAAAA
>NW_017300182.1:161495-164183 GCF_001594075.2 Trachymyrmex cornetzi | reverse complement strand
TACTGCACATTATTGCTGTAATGTAGTAGTGCAGCAGTGCCTTAAAATACTATTGCGCAGTAGTATTTTTCTACAAGAGTTATTAACAAAATATTTCGCAAGACTTCTTAAATTAAAAGTACTCTTTGTTTATCTTTAATAAAAGTTGCTGTTCTGCAGTATTATCGTTTAGACGACTCCAGCTTATTGACCGTGATGGTCGTGACCTATCAAAATGTATAATCAAAGAAGTAACGATACAAGTAACGAGGTCAATTTCGTTACTCGTTACTAAAGAAAATATAACGTCGTTACTTTTTTCGTTACTAATAAAAAAAATAACGTCGTTACTAAAAAAAATAACGAAAAAGTAACGAAAAAGTAACGTCGTTACAAGTAACGCGTTACTTCCCAACCCTGTAAATTCACATAATAATCATACAAGCATTAAGATCCAGCTAGACCGTTTAAGGCTTTGATTTCTATAATTTATGTTATCACATGTACGGTCCTATAATATATTATATTATTTATTTATTATTAATTAATAATTAATTTATTGACTAAATAATAATTTATTGCATTTTTCGTAATTCAATTTTCCATTCGGAAGAAGAACTACTAATCAAAATTCAAATCATTGGCAACCTAACTTATTAGTGTAACGTTACACCAATTTACACCACCTCTCAGGCACGTGTAAAACCAGTGTAAAATATGTCATTAAAGTGTATTACACTTTCAAGACAAACATGTAATCATACACCTTAACGTCACTTCCGACAAGAAGAACGCTAAAGTGTACACTTTACACTAAAGTGTATAAAGTGTAAGAAAGAAGAACAAACCTATTATTTACAAGTACTTTATTGTTTTAGTCGATAGTTTGAGGTATAAAAAGACTAAATTAAAAAATGCTACATTAAGGGAGGCACTTGGAAATAATTAAGCAATAAAGTTTTTTTTGTTTTTCGATCAAAACTCGAAAACGAAAAGAGATACCGAAAAATGATAAGAGAGCTTTTCTGTTGCTGCTAAAATTTCCTACAAAACGAGTTTTTTTATGAGCTTTGTATTATACTATGAATAGAATCGGAGATACAGCGGTTTGAAAATGAGTGAGATTTCTTGAAAAACTGCAAAAATAGGTACTTTTTCAGTTATTGCATTCTACGTCGTTTGAGTGCGTTGGAGAGTAAAAAGTGACATAAGATAATTTAAAGTAGACATCTTACCAAAAAAAATAAGCTTAAATTGAACTCAATACGATTAATATTTCCAGAGATATCGAACTTCAAAGTAAGCACTTTTTTGACAAAATTCGTCCATTTCGTATATTATCGTTTGAAGAGTTTTTTTTCCTTATATATAATGAATTAATAATTAACAAATCTGACATTAATAAAATAAAAATAAATTGTTTTACATCAACGGTGCAATGTAGAAGAGACTGGTGTTCACGGTTGCCAGGTCTCCAGATTTCGACTGGAGACTCCAGTTTTCGGGACCAATTTCCAGTTCTCCAGCAGACGGGAAAAATCTCCAGTTTTTCGTTCAGATGGAGTATTTATTAATTGTATATTTCAATTACGTGGAAAGTAATAAGACAGTCTATGATTATCTTCGGAATTTATGTTATTTTACGAATAATAATGAAAAAGTTTGTAATTGTGTTTGCACTGTATGTAATCTTGTAATAATAATAAAAAGGTCTCTGTGATTGTGTTGACACTTTATGTTGGTCAAATATTAATAACAAAAAGAAAGTCTGCAACAGTAGTCGCAAAACACGAATTAACCCTGCGCCTTTTTTTCTCTATTTTTTTTCAATGGAACAATCGGTCGGCCTTCAGTCGAAATCTCCAACACGCGGACTTTCTGGCCCCAGCTGTACAGTGCTTGGGATCTGGCAACCGTGCTGGTGTTATAAGTAACTGGGGTAAATTGTAATTGTTGCATAATAACAATTAGAAGCGCGCGCATTGTCGGATTTGTTTATGCAAGAACTTGTTGAAGATTACACGTAAGTAATTTTACAATTTTTATACTTTTTATATTTTTAACTTTGGTCTCAAATTTTATATATTGACATTAGAATTATAAATAATATATCTGTAATTAACAAAAACACAAATCAAGCCACAATAAGTGGTTATGAACTTCTTTAATTAACAAAGAAAATAATAATTTCAATCTAATATAAAGGCTATAGGAGTCAACGCTGGATGTATTAAGCGATAATTTTTCCAAAGATCTCTCTCAAATATATTATTTAATCCGCATATCAACCTTGAATGTTTCAACTCAAATTCGAGTCATCTTCAGCAATTTCATCCATCCATCAAACGTACTGCGAAGAGATACTGCATCGCCAAATAATATCTCCAAACTTATTGCATGTAATGCCTTGGCTAATCATGAAGTGAGACCCATATTCAATCAGTTTCACAGCTGAGTGGTGACGAACAATTCAAACTGCAATTAAAATTCGTTTTTTGAATATCGTAAACAGGCTACTCACATGATGATCAGATCACCTCGCATGTCCACCATACACATTCCACACGGAGTACATTTTTCACAATATTACAATAAATTTCGTGTCCAGAATCGTCGATAAATACAAAATTTTAAACAAAGAAAACTCGAGAAGATTCATGAGTTTTAGTCAGTACTGAGTTCGGTCAAATAATAAAAGAATTTCAAAAC
>NW_017300182.1:158995-160884 GCF_001594075.2 Trachymyrmex cornetzi | reverse complement strand
TTTTTATGAAATTCTGGATGCGAGAGATAAAAAACTTTGTCTACAAGATTAAAAATTATATCCTTCTTTTGAGAAATCGGGTGCTGAGACAGAAAATTCAAACACCTACCCGAAAATGTAGGCTTTTGGTACCAATCAAAAATTAATGACCCATTCCTTAGTATGATGGTCGTATCCAAAAAATTTATCGAGTTGCCTCCCACTTCCAAAGTGATTGGTTCTAAGGGAATACCGCTTAACATTTTAAATAAGTTTTTTGAGTCACAGGATAAAAAGATATATGATTGGTTTATATTAGGCAGAAAAAAGATTGATAAAAAGATAAATAGGTTAATTCTTATGGATAGAAAGTGGAGGTTGAGAAATTTGGAGAGGATCGAGTATTTTTGGAATAGAGGCATTACTAATCGGGATGCTGACAACAACACGGTCAAAAAACAATTGTTTTTTAATAGAAGGGTTTCTCCATCTGAGAGCCAAGACTTGGTTCAGATTGTGGTCGCTCCAGAAGATTTCTCAATTTCGAAGTGCTCATTAACCTCTATTAGAGACAAATGGTTCATCAATCTGTCATCTGTTTTCATTCCGAAGGGTATTCGTTGTTTGTTACAATTGGGAGACAATTTCTCATTACCTTGTCAACAAAGAAACAAATTAATGGTAGAGTTCATCAAGAATGTTGAGTATAATATTAATAAGCTACAAAAATCAGTGAGCAACACAGTTAGAAATAAATCGGTTGCAGCCATCAAATCTCTTCTTACTTTTAAACAAAAAAAGAATTACATTTTCAATAATTTAAGTAAAGCAATACGATTGACGAGAGAATTTTTGAGTAATAATAATAATATCATCTTTACAAAGGCAGACAAGGGTAACCTAACGGTAGCATTAGATAGAGATGCTTACATCGAAAGGGTGAAGGCAATGTTAGATGACAGATTGACATATATTAGAATTCCCAAAGATCCAACTAACAAAGTTAATAGAAATTTAAGAGGCTTACTAGCCGGATGGAAAAAGTCTGATTACATTTCTGACTCTATGTATAAACGTCTCTATAGTAGCGATGGTAATACGCCCAGGGCATACGCGTTGCCCAAGGTTCACAAACAAAATTGCCCGTTCCGTATTATAATATCATCGACTGACAGCTCATTGTATAATTTGGCGACGTTTCTTCATAAGTTGATTGTCGAGAGCATACCGAAAACACCGAGTAATATCGACAACAGCTTTAAATTGGTTAAGTTACAAAATGTTAAAATTGATATTGGATACAGTTTGATATCCTTAGATGTGATTTCCTTGTTCACTAACGTTTCAACGGAATTGGTTATTGAGATCCTTCCAAAAAAATGGATTTTAATATGTGAAAAATGTAACCTTCCTAAGGATAAATTTTTGAAGGCGGTTCGAATGGTGCTGGAATCTACTTATTTTGCTTTCGACAATCAATTTTACAAACAGACATTTGGAACTCCGATGGGTTCACCGTTGTCTCCTATTGTAGCCAATTTGGTTATGGCGGAATTGGAGAGTCGTGTGTTGGGGGAAATTCACTTTCGAGTGCCATTTTACTATAGATATGTTGATGACGTTGTACTTTGTATTCCTAACGAAGAAATGGATACTATTCTTGAGAAATTTAATGCATTACATCCTAGATTACAATTCACTTTGCAAGTGGGAGGCAACTCGATAAATTTTTTGGATACGACCATCATACTAAGGAATGGGTCATTAATTTTTGATTGGTACCAAAAGCCTACATTTTCGGGTAGGTGTTTGAATTTTCTGTCTCAGCACCCGATTTCTCAAAAGAAGGATATAATTTTTAATCTTGTAGACAAAGTTTTTTATCTCTCGCATCCAGAATTTCATAAAAA
>NW_017300182.1:157096-157870 GCF_001594075.2 Trachymyrmex cornetzi | reverse complement strand
AATAATAGTTATTATTATATCTAATAATCTCAGGAATCTAATAATCTGAAACATTTGGCAGTAACATCATGATATTAAAAATGACAATTTGAGAAATATTTTTAATCTTTATTAATAGATTTGTGCATAATGGACATTATAGGCACACTTTTAAATCATGAATTTAAACATAGTAAACTATGAGCCGACTCGGCAATTCAATTTATTCCTATGTTTTCTTATTATCAGAGAAGCTTTCGAATTCAGTCTCTCCACTGGAACCGATGTTGTCATTGTGGCTAAAAAATCTTTAGCCATCCTTGAGAGGTTTGGGAAACATTTTTCATGAATTTACCACCAATCCAAAATGTCGATGTTTTCATCAACTCGAGGAATTGCATAATACTGCGTTAGCTCTTTCTTCCAGTAATTTTTTTGATCGCGATCATCTTCTTTTAAAAATAAAAAATTTATGTGACACATATACGACTCATGCTTAGATGTGTAGCTACTGGTCGCACTAGACCGCCGACTGATGGCGTTGATCGCGATGTCGTAAACCATCCTCGAATTGGCATCCTTGGGCAGAACGCTTACGACCATCGACATCTAGAATGGACCGCTGATGGCAATGGTGGGGGTAGAAAGACGATTAGAGTGAGAGGCAGGAATAATAAGATCGTTCTTTCTCTATTTACTGAAGCCTGATTGGTTGTTGTTAATCCAACAATCAATCAGGCTAGTTAGAAACAACAGTAAACAGAGAAAGAACGATCTTATTATTCCTGCCTCTCA
>NW_017300182.1:147262-157035 GCF_001594075.2 Trachymyrmex cornetzi | reverse complement strand
CACAATTCACGGTTAACTCTTAACCGAGGTTTAACTTATTCATTGTCTCTTTCCAATTCTTGAATTGGAAAGAGATGAGAAACAAATTGAACTTCGGTTTTAAGAGTTAACCGTGAGTGTGGAACTGGGCCTAGAACCAGGAGAGTCAACTCCCATGGTGGGGGTGAGTCAAAAAACATCCGCGGCTATTCACACGATGTGCAGTAGCACTGCGCATTGTGTGAAAGTTCGATATAAGAGCGACAGAGCGACGATTATAGAGCGACAGAGCGACGATTATATAGAGGGACAGAGAGGACTAATGAAGCGCAAGAGTGGGGGAAGTCATCCGTCGCCACTTTTTACCTCACTCCCACTACCACTTTTACACCGAGTTGACTCTCCTGGTTCTAGTCTTCTTGGTTTACACCGTGCATTTAGGCCGTGGCCCATACAATAGATGTCAGTGGCTACGATTATACCGTGCATTTAGGCCGCGACCTATACAATAGATGTCCTTCTTTAGCCTGTAAGTTAAACAAAGACACCTATCGTATAGATCGCGGACTAAGCGCAGCTACGGTGTAAACGTAGCCAAAGAGCTACAGGGCCCTACTTAAAAAATCAAGGAATTCAAGATTTTTGAATTCAAGACAAGAAATACAACGTCAGAAAGTCAAGACAAGAAGAACGAAAATTCTTGTCTCGAAAATCAAGACAAGATAAGAAATGCTCTTCAAGACAAGAAATCTTGTCTTGATGAAACACTAAAGTAGCCTGTTTACGATATTCAAAAAACGAATTTTAATTGCAGTTTGAGTTGTTCATCACCACTCATCTGTGAAACTGATTGAATATGAGTCTTACTTCATGATTAGTCATGGCATTACATGCAATAAGTTTGGAGATATTATTTTGCGATGCAGTATCTCTTCTCAGTGCGTTTGATGGATGGATGGAATTGCTGAAGATGATTCGAATTTGAGTTGAAACGTTCAAGGTTGATATACGGATTAAATAATATATTTGAGAGAGATCTTTGGAAAAATTATCGCTTAATACATCCAGCGTTGACTCCTATAGCCTTTATATTAGATTGAAATTATTATATTCTTTGTTAATATATCTGTGTATACATTAATTGAGATTTCTTGTTACATATGACATTTATATATGACCTTTACATATAACGTTTACATGTAACTTTTACGTTTACCTCAAAGTTTTTAACCTTACTTACTGTAGACATTTTTTATATTACTTTGAACGTTTAATTTTATATTAGGGCTATAGAAGAATCATTCTCCTGTGGTTAGTTGTGACGTGGTACAACTTGCTCTGTCATATCCCATGTAATACAGCAGCGCCTGCAAAACGTTTATAATTGCGTTCGGTTTGGATAAACATACTCATAGCTTAATTTTTTCTTCTATTTTCATCACTCATTATTTGTAGAAGAAAGTTAAAATGAAGGGTGTGAGCGCTCAAACCAAGCGCATAAACTTGCATAAACATTTTCTGAGTGCTTTACAGGCTGTATTACAAGAGTATATGAAGAATCTAAGAAAGAAAAAATTTATTTGTAATGAAATTAATTTCAAACTGATAAAAAACCTAAACCTGTTTTGCAACAAATATTGCAACTAGCCCCACTCTCCCCTAATACTAAGATTATTTGCTTTATGTTGCGTACACAATCAGCACTTACAGTCAATTCTCTTATTAATTCATTTTCTGTATCTATCTTTATGCTAGGAAATCCAATGTATTTTAGAAATGACTAACGAAGAAACGTTCTTTATTTGTAATGAAAATTTACAAAAGTTTTGAATACGGGGAAATTAAATCTAGGAGTATCCAAAGTGCCATAAACGCTAGCATAAGTCGGAAAGATGAGAAACACAATTTGTTGTCTAACATGGACAGTGTTAAAATTCATACCACGTGTTACAAGTCGTATATTGCATCGAACAATATTGCTGCATATCTTAAGCGAAAAAGGGATGACTCGACAGATGTTCGATCTTCACGTGCAAAACAAGAAACTTTCGATTTTTAGAAAACGTGTGTTATTTGTGGCCAAAATGCCGCAGAAGAGTATTTGGCTAAAAAAAGGAGAGGTAAAAAGTTGTCTGAAGGCGTTGTAAAAGTAATTTCAAACAGTACAGTGAAACAAACATTGATTAATAGTGTTAATACTAGACTACATTCAGGCGGTTACGAAGTATTAAGACGGATATCCAAAATACAAAAGTTGGAGCAAGATATCACCACATTTGTTTCATCAGTTTCTTGAAAGCACCGACTAATCAAGTTGGACGTCCTTCAAGTACTGAAGAAGTAATAACGCACATCTGTAATTATTTTGAAATAAATAAAGGAGAATGTCAATTTACTTTAGACGAAATTCTGGAAAGTTTTGATGGGCCTGATGCAGCAAACAAATGGATTATAACAAGATTGAAAGAAATGTATGGAGATGACATTATAATTACAAGATCGAAGAACCTATAACTATATGCTTCAAGGACGCAGGCGCGAAAATATTAACTGATAATAACTAAATATTAACATAACTCGCATGGAAAATGATGATCAAGAACGTTTAAGAATAATCGAAACAACAGCTAAATTGATTGTTGAAGATATCCATTCGATGAATTATGATACCAGGGAAGTCTCCGACAGATTTTTTTAAAGATGTAGATATTTGTGTTCCAAGTAGTTTGTCAAAGCTACTGTCAATAATAATATTGAAAAACAAAAGATCCGATCAAGTGAAAAAATGGACTCCAATAATCACTGCATGCAATAGCACATGCCATTATCTTGCGCAGTAAGACCTCAATCATTTTTGTCTCCAATTCAAGTTGGCCTAGCATCCTTCTTACTCAAAAAGTACGGATCAAAAGATCTGTTGCATATACTCTCAGCACTTGGATTTCCGTCCACCTACAATGAAGCAATTCTTTTCGAACTTTCGGCCGTTATGTATCCATCACAACCGGACATTTCAAGTTCATTTAGTCAATTTATTTTTGACAATGTTAACACATTATGACATAACACCCTTCACGCAGTGGCAGGCATACAATGTATAACTTCTCGAAATGAGAACATGTCAAATAAACCCATACCCAAGTTAACGAAGGTACTATCAGCTGCAGAAGTAGGGAAGTTTGGCAATGTTCAGATTCAAACTTATCACAAGACAAAGCCAGAGGGTCTCTCTAGCATTACTGTCAAAGAATTAAACAACATCAATAATATATCAGATGAGATAGAAATTTCGGCAGCTGATTTTCTATGGTGCTTTAAAAAATAGAGATAATGCAAACATTCTTGGCTGGAATGGATTTATGGAGCTACTAACTAAAAATAAAAACTACAACGTATCTGAAATAAGGTTTTTGCCTAATTGATGCTCCTCCAAGTAAATACGATACAATATTTACAACTCTAAACATGGCTAAGGGACAAGAAACGCACAAACCAAGATTCTTGTATCATTACCTTTGATCAGCCCTTGTACATTATAGCTGCTAGTGATGAAATGTCGGAATTAAGACTGTCGTCAGGCTCGGCGGATTTCATATGCTCATGTCATTTTTGGGATCCATTGGATATATAATGAACGGAAGCGGGCTGAAAGAAATTTTTATCTTATATATGCAGAAGGTTCTACAGAGAAGAGGTTGACTGGTTACGCATATTCTCGAGCAGTTCGTTGTCATTCGCTTATTCGACTTGCCCTGGCAATAATAGAAATGATTAACTTTTTTGATGAAGGAAATGGTATCTTGAATGGATTTAACATTAATGACGAACGTGCATTGGAGACGCTATCTAAGGAATCAATGAAATTTATTGTGAAAAAGTTTGTTGAAAAATTACGTGAACTGAAGACTTATGGTCCAACGGCCCAACTTTTTGTCCAATATTTTAATATGGATACATTGGTTATTCAATTCATCGAGGCTGAGAGATCCGGGAATTGGAAACTACATCTAGATTGTGTACAAAGAATGTTGCCTTATTTTTGTGCGAGCGAATATTTTCTGTACGCAAAAGCTGCGTACATTTATTTACAAGACATGCTCGAAATTGATGCTAAATTCAGCAAAGAGGAATTATATAAGTTCACAAAAAAAGTTTTTTTTACGATTCGGCGTTCGGATAAGTTCTGGTCAGGAATGTGGAATGACATCACAATTGAGCAGACTTATATAAGAAGTATTTATTGCAGTGAAGGACTTACTCGAAGACGTGGAGTAACGCCGTCAATGATAGCAAGATGGATTACTAGTGCCCCTTTCCAAGTTCATATCAGCGAACAACTTGAAAGCTTCTGCAGCTTTTCACTATCGGAATCATCAGAACAACATAAAGATGCGAGGACTTCTCGTATATAACGGGATGAACGAGATGTCAAAATCATTCTTGAGTGGTTTCGTGTATACATCATTTCCAAGAAGTGGGGAATTGATTTCGTTGAGTAACGGCTTGATTGCAACTGATTTGGTCAATTGTCATAAAGCAATGGATATAAGTATGTCCTCTATCTAAAATGGTCGGTGGAAACTTTGGCGAGATAAAATTTAAAAAAATATGAAAATTATCCCTCTAAAAGTCATGTTTTCAAACATCAAGATGCAAGAAGATATCATTCCTGTCAACTCAGACACTTTTTTCAAAAGAATGCTTTTATTAAAAAAACAGAATTGGAGCTTCAAAAATTCGTTGAGTATGAATTAGCACCTTATTCATTATCATCATTCGACGAAGTCGGTATGTGTAAAACTACAAAATCGACATTTTATGATTGCTTTATACCTACCTCAATGGAAATTAATCTTTAAAATTCAATACATATTATTGATGGCGGATTTTTGTTGCATCGTGTTTTGTGGACGATACATTCAGTGACATTATGACAAAATATGTTACTTATGTGAGGACTCATTACTTACCCAACAGTGTAGTAATCTTTGACAATTATCACGATGACGCTCAGAAGATGACGAAAAGTGCAGAACGCCTACGACGCTCCAAAAACAATGCTAGCCAAGAAATGCAAATTCAAGAAGCAATAAAGCCTTTTATGAATCAACAGAAATTTTTAATGAATGATAAGAATAAACGGCAATTGATTACTATCCTGAGAAAAAAGTTGGAGACAGCAGGGTTTCCCACAAAATAGGCTGAAGAAGATGTTGATTATTTAATAATAAAGACTGCGCGAGAGAAATCTTTCGACTTCAGTAACGTAATAATCATCGGGGAAGACATTGATCTGCTTGTCATTTTGACATTACTTCCGAAACGATATACCAATATTTATCTACTTAAACCTAGTAGAGGAAAAGTCAACTAGAAATTGTTTACAATTAACAGTTTTAAATACCCTGAACTTAAGAAATTGGTAGGCTTTCTTCATTCATTTTCGGGATGCGACACTGCCTCTACATTTTTTGGAATCGGAAAAAAAATTAGTGCAGGTACTTTTGAATAACACTGACAATGAGAGAGGAAATAAAAAATTTTCTGGATTCCAGTTCTCTTCCAGAAATTATAGATACTGTAACAGAGAAAGTTATTACTTTTCTATATGGAAGTAAAAACGTTAATAATGTATCTCTATCTCAGTGTCGACATGCATGTTTCGTCAAGACAATAACGAGACGCACGTTCAATCTAACATGTTTGCCTCCAACATCGGATGCTGCACGATTTCATGGACGACGTTTATTCTATCAGCTGCAACTTCGGAATGGACATAACTACGACGCAGAATCCTGCACCACAGTCTTTGCTTGTAATGATTTTCTGTAAATGCTCAAAAGGCTGCAAAAGTAACTGCAGCTGCAAAAAAATTGGCATTACATGTTCTATTCTCTGTAAAGAATGCCAAAGTTTTAATTGTAACAACTGCTCCAAATCACATTCCGTTAAAGAAGATATATATGACATTGATGATAGCATCGAAGTCGATGTCGAAAAACTATTAGATATCAATATCTAAATCACAAGATTAGAGTTACACAAACTGCGTAAGTTTTCTTTCTACTATTGCATGATATAATATTCTAAATATAAATCGTATTACTTTAATTGTTGTTTAATTGTTGTTTTGTATATGAAAAAAAAAAAACATTTCAAACGATAATATACGAAATGGACGAATTTTGTTTAAAAAGTGCCTACTTTGCGAACAGCGTTTTGTTGATGGTGCCGATAGCGTCTATTAGTCCGCGTCTGTTATTGACGGATTTATATATCGTCTTGAGATGATTTAAAGAAATTGTTAATTGTGCGTTGTCCTTTTCCATAATTTTCATGAGATTTGCGCACATTTGCTGTGTGGTTGCGGCTATTATGCTTTCACACCTTTGATCCGTACCTTGTATGTAATTTTGAAGTTGCTCGTATCTAGTTCTTAGTGCGACGATATCTAATTTTATTACTAATTTCCGGACATATTCCATTTGATTCATTACTCCAATTTCTTCGAAGTATATTCCTGGCTCGTAGTTGAATTGTTTCCACTCATATGATTGTGTACGGTCAGGTGTCGCCAATACTATATATATCCTCGCAAGGAATGCTCTGTAAGATTCAAATTACTATTCTATGAATCCTTGTCAGGTTTGATAGCTTGGTGTAATTACTTATTATTATTTATTGTATTGCTTTTAGAACGATATTATTGCTTATTATTTCTATTTTAGCACTTTTCTGTTTAAAAAAGAAAATTTAATTAAGAACAGCTCCAAGCCAATAGAAAACACATATTGTAACATATAATACAAAAGTTCAAAGTTAACAATAAATATATAATAAAACTAAAATTAAATTAAAACATACACATATTGAGAGAAAACCTAACGTTTCGACCTCCTTCGGGTCATTATCAAAGTTTAAATTTAAAAATAAGTATAACTAGCCGCTGAACATAAACAAATTAACATAAATACATAATCATAATAATAAAACAGACCTTCGTTGTTAAGGCTATTATCTTATAAATATGTGGTCGATGCAGAGTAGATCTTGAATATCATGCCAAATAATTATTCTTACGTATCCAACAACGAAATATATGCAGTATAAATCGTCAAATTTCGGATGTACATCATAAGTCACATAATAAATGAAGTTGACGACAAATCAAACCTTTAACAAGCCAATGAACACTAGTATGTCCTTCATTTAATTTAAATTCCGGCTTCTAAATATAAAATAGAATAAATTTATAATAGTAAGAATATGGTGAATTCGTTGTTAACAATATTACCTAAACAATTCTTTGTCTGAAAGACATACCACGAACACCAGATAGCAGTGGCGATTATTTCAAATCCTTTATTAAACACATGGAATCAAAAATAAACGTTTCGGTCCCAATCGGACCATCTTCAGTATTAACAGTACTATTATAATTAATTAGAATGATCCTATCATACGCAACATAATTATACAATTTAGTTACGCCGTCAATCTTACTTAAAAATTAATTCTAGTCATATAATTTTAGCATTTGTCATTACATAAAAAAATTGTTTTTCTCTCTTTTCTCCTAAAAACGGAAGTCATGAATTTTTTTTTTTTTTTCATGACTTCCGTTTTTAGGAGAAAAGGGAGAAAAACAATATTTTTATGTAATGACAAATGCTAAAATTATATGACTAGAATTTATTTTTAAGTAAGATTGACGGCTTAACTAAATTGTATAATTATGTTGCGTATGATAGGATCATTCTAATTAATTATAATAGTACTGTTAATACTGAAGATGGTCCGATTGGGACCGAAACGTTTATTTTTGATTCCATGTGTTTAATAAAGGATTTGAAATAATCGCCACTGCTATATGGTGTTCATGGTATATGCCTTTCAGACAAAGAATTGTTTTGTTTTTATTGAACCACGGTGCATTTATAATTTTAAAATATTACCTAAGTATGTATACAAAAATCACGTATTGAATTATAAAATACAGAAAAGTATCATAATTAACATTACATGTCAATGCGTTAAAATATAAGATGAACTATTAAAATGAGTCGGAAAATACAAAATTGTACCAATCAAATACCTTAAGAAAAATTAAAAGTTAAAAAAATATCCAACAATCACATTACAATGTTAAAAATTATTAGAACAATAGTATCAAATATAAAAATTATTTTAAGATTAGTCAGAAAATAAAATGTAACAAAATTATATTTTGTTTATTTTGTCAGAAAAAATATAAAAGAAGTAAAGCATCTTCAAATTTGTTAAAATTGTAAAATGTAAAAGTATGACCGAAAAAAGGAAAATTAATACCTTAAACAGTAATATGCAGTACATACAATAACCATTACGTCCAAGAAACGTTATGTCCATATATTTTTTTTATAAAAAATTTTTGTGTATAAGTTGAAGTCAATCTTACAAAGAGATCTATTCTAACTGATCGACCAGAGAACAATGATCAAAAACCGGCGAATAAGTAGAGTTAAACTTCATGTGGAAGGGGTAAACAAGGAAGGAGGAACTAGGAGGGGGAAAGAGACTGTATGACGGGAAGATATGATTCAGGAAGAGTTTCAGTGTCATTTTGCCTATTCAAGCCCTGTTTTTGTCTTTTTATGTGAACCATCTCAGAAATCAGACGTTTATTATAAGAAGGTTCACTGTCCAATATTTTAACGTTAAGGAGATGATGGAATGGCCAAATTGTCGGTATTTTGCAGATCAATTTACATCTCCGAAATTACTTAACGGAATCAAAAATCCTTTTACAGCAGGGCTGTCCAACATTTTGCTCGTGAGTCGAAAATGCTTCCCCCTCTCCGTTATCTCAGTAGAGCGAGACGGAGCGAAAATAACAAAGGATAGGCGCCAAGGCTCCGCCTGAATTCAGGTCTGTCCGAGATTCATAGAATAAAGGAGACAAGGGAGAACCCAATATACAATTATAGTAGCTGTTTTTTAATATGTTTTTTATTATGTTTATTATGCTCAGCAGTGACACCCAAAAATTACAATAAAATTTAATCACAAATGTTTCCATCTTTAATTTGATCATCATCAGTGATTTTTACAACAATTTATGATAACCAGATTAAAGGTCAAAATTTTTAAATAGATTTTATTGTAATTTTTATTATATATGTGATTATATATTTATTTCCACATAAGGCAACAAGCGTTAGCCCAAAAGCGTTTTGATACTTCAATTATTTTAATATTTTTAAAAAATTGTGCAAATAAACTGTCCCGAGAAAAAATGTATTTTATATACAGTTGTAAATAAAATTATACTACATGGGCTGAAAAGTCCCGGGATTTTTAATAAAAACAAGCGTTTTTTGGGCAAAGTTATATTTATTCCTTAACATAGTTGCCTTCGAGGGCGATACACTTAGTATAGCGATTTTTCAACATTTTGATGCCCTTTCTGTAGTACGAAACGTCCAAACCTTCGAAATACGCCTCGGTTTCCGCGATGACTCCTCATTCGATCTGAATATCTTTCCCTGGAGCCACCGCTTGAGGTTTGGGAACAGATAATAGTCGCTGGGGGCCAAGTCTGGAGAATACGGTGGGTGAGAAACCAATTCGAATCGTAATTGGTCCAATTTGGCCATCGCTTTCAAGGACGTGTGTGACGGTGCGTTATCGTGATGGTACAGAACTTTTTTCTTCGCTATATGGGGCCGTTTTTTCTTTATTTCGTCGTTCAGTTTGTCCAATAACGTTGCATAATACTCTCCCGTAACTGTTCTTCCCTTCTGCAGGTAATCGAT
>NW_017300182.1:141766-146513 GCF_001594075.2 Trachymyrmex cornetzi | reverse complement strand
ATTTACATAATTATATATAATTGTATATAAAATATGTCCATATGTACACAATTACATAAAATTATATATAATTTTATATAATTATATATAAAACAATTTTTCCTAGGATGATTGTATGCTTAAATAACTGTCTATACATTTTATGAATCTTTATTCTTTAAGTTCGGACAGACCTGAATTCAGGTGGAGCCTTGGCGCCTATCCTTTGTTATTTTCGCTCCGTCTCGCTCTACTGAAATGACGGGGTGGGGGAAGCGTTTTCGATTCACGAGCAAAGTGTTCGACAGACCTGTTTTATAGAGTTAAAATAGATTCAAAATTCTGTCGTGGTGCAATAGATTTGTACTAAAATCGGAAAAAAAGTTAAAAACTTACATTTTTTCAACACGTAGAGTTGTCAACTGATGTAGATGTTTCCTTAATACGAAAGTTTTATAGCTCGTATGGACCAAACGATACTGCACCACTTACCGCATAACGTGCACAAACAATACTGAGTTTACAGAATTGAGATTGAAAGCTTAGAAAAAAATATATTCATTAATCTCTAAATCACGTAAATTTGCTTGTCAATGAAGACTCGGGCTGATAAACAGACCAGGAATTGTGTGTAATAGTAGTTGCTCGGTTTTCTGGGAGATGGTGTTGCACTCAGACAAGACCCCGCTGATCTGACAAGGGACCATCTCGGTTTGTACAACAAGTTATTGAAAATACTTGATATCAGCGAAAGTTGATAACATAAGATGCAAATAAGGAAAATGGCGGGACCGGATATGCCGTGGGTTCCGAGAAATTTAGTGTTATAATGCATGGTAAAAGTTCTAAAACGGCTAATATCTAAAAAAATATTGATTTATCTAAAAAATGTTTGAAATAAAAGTAATAGGATTTTTAAAAAGTTATCAGATGATGATATTAATTTGACCTTAGAATGACCTTGGAAAGTGCTTTCAAGGTTAACACAAAAATCTTAAACGGTACTCCCTATTTTTCATAGTGTCACGAGTGACATTGCACAAACATGAAAGGTAGAGCGTTAATATATAAGCGACTCGATACCAAGAATTAAAAAAGATTATAAAAATTAATTCTGTAAATTATTTAAAGAAGGAATAAAAGCTGTATTACAAGGATTTAATTGCGCGATCGATCCATAAAATTCGACGTTACATCTTTGATCGGTAATCAGAACGCCGATACATAAGCGCTAATTCGGCAAAGATGGCTGGCAGAAAAACGAGATATTACGCGAAGCCAAAATGTGGGCGCGGATCATTAGTAATTCTCGTTAGCGTCGCGTCTCTTTGCCCGTTGACACTCGTGACACTATGAAAAATAGGGAGTACCGTTTAAGATTTTTGTGTTAACCTTGAAAGCACTTTCCAAGGTCATTCTAAGGTCAAATTAATATCATCATCTGATAACTTTTTAAAAATCCTATTACTTTTATTTCAAACATTTTTTAGATAAATCAATATTTTTTTAGATATTAGCCGTTTTAGAACTTTTACCATGCATTATAACACTAAATTTCTCGGAACCCACGGCATATCCGGTCCCGCCATTTTCCTTATTTGCATCTTATGTTATCAACTTTCGCTGATATCAAGCATTTTCAATAACTTGTTGTACAAACCGAGATGGTCCCTTGTGAGTGCGTTCGGAAAGAAACAATAGATCTGTAACGATGAACTTTCTGAACTTATTGCACTGTGTGCAACAATTCTGAGAATTTATCGATAAAGAACAAACTATTGTCAGATTTGTCAGTACTTGTACATGTTCTTATCTGATGCTGAACATACATAAACTACGTTTACACGGCTCGATTTACGCCGAAGTTATAACATCGATATTATGAAACTGACCAATCATAGTTATTACTCTGAAGAATGGAATGACTGTGATTGGCCAGTTTCATGTATCAATGTATAACTTCGGCATAATGCTGGATTCACACTGCATCCGATGTGCGTCGTATGACCCTCTGCAATCAATAAAAAAACAGGATTCCAATGGATTTTGCTTCGTATCATCGGAATCCTGCTTTCTGATTGATTGCAGAGCGTCGCAAATCAGACGCAGTGTGAATCCAGCATAACCGAGCCGTATAAACGTTGTTAAGGTACAATTTCATATAGCGAAACTTCGCTGGCGAAGATCCTCCACTCCGCCGATAACGAAGCTAGCGTTCAACGCTCTTTTCTAAGCCCTCTTACCTTTTCATAGAGCGAAGTTTCGCTGGCGAAGTTACTCCCGCTATACCGCGAACAAAGGAGCGATGAACAAACAATTCCAAAAATCGACCAATCAAAAAATGCTTCGAAATATTTGACCAATCAAGTGAGCCACAGCCAGAGATAGCGTTGCTTCGCTCATAGTTGGACAGTGTTGAACTTTGAGCGAAGCTTCACTAGCTACGAATTTTCGCACGAATTGACGGAGTGGGGGGTTTTCGCCAGCAAAGCTTCGCTGGCGAAGATCTCCCACTCCGCCGACAACGAAGCCTGCGTTCAACGCTCTTCGCTGAAACCCTGTATCCTTTTCATGGGCGAAGCTTCACCAGCGATGTTCTACTACTGCGCTAAATAAAAAAAGCGTTCTGGCAAAACCTAACTCCAAATATAAAGTGAAATATTTTCAACTGTTCGGTAAAATAACGAAACATTATTTTTATCTTTATTAATATATATATATTTAGTATTACCAAACGATTAACTCTATTTTACTGTAGCATCATTTAAAGGTTGCTATTTAGGATCTACTTTAAGATGACTAACTCCTTAAAAAGGCAAAGAGGAACATTAAAAAAAATTGAATATTTTAATAGTCGTAATTAAATTTTAACAGGTAAACATTTTTTAAATAATTATCAACAAGAATTACATAAACAACATTATATTATTAACAATATTAAAAGAATCTTTATATTATATTATTATATTATTATATTATATTGTACTTCGTCTATGTTCATTAAATTGCTGTCTGTCATCTTATTTGTAGGTTATTTTCTGTTTCGCAGCATTTCTTCGCTCATAATTCGACAGTGTTGAACTATGAGCTAAGCTTCGCTCGCTACGAATTTTCGCACGAATCTCACGGAGTGGGAGGTCTTCGCCAGCGAAGCTTCGCTGGCAAAGACCCCCCACTCCGTCGACAACGAAGCCAGCGTTCAACGCTCTTCGCTGAAACCCCGTATCCTTTTCATGGGCGAAGCACCACCGCTGGGTGGCAGCAGGCGCCCGACTTGGGAGTGTTCCGCCTCTACCTTCGGCCCACATTGCCTTTTAATACAGTCCATTACCCATCTATACTGCGCGGACACTCAATGGCTCAGTTCCAACCTGCCTGGTTGCGGAGCCAATTAAAAGAAGAAGAAGATGGGCGAAGCTTCGCCAGCGATGTTCCACTACTGCGCTGCAAATAAAAAGAGCGTCCTGGAAAAACCTAACTCCAAATATAAAGTGAAATATTTTCAACTGTTCGGTAAATATAACGAAACATTATTTTTATCTTTATTAATCCTAATAACACAGGGACGTCCTATGGACATCCTGTGGACGCCCTGCCGGCTAAACGGGACGTCCACAGGACGTCCTATGGACTATGACATGAGCGCCTCATTATGTCCCACATACATCCGCTAGACATCCATTGAGGTATTATCGGAGATTAATTTAGAATATATTCAGGACTATTTTAGGACTTTCTGGACGATTTCAGGACTATTTCAGGATGTATTAAAAGTAAAATAAAATGATCACATCCACTCACAGAAACTGATGCCTGGAAAGTATTTTCCACTGTTCAAGCGTTGTGAATAGGTGGTCAATTGTAAACGTGGTCAAATTACTGTAAGAAATAAGCAACACGAGAAAAATATCAGGGCGCTTCGAGTTTTGAACCGAGGTCTGGTCTCTCCTCTGAGTTGATAGACTTCCGTCCTGCCATTGAGCCACACAGCCTCGATGCTGATAGCTTCTCTGTTATGCCCATTTCCTCTAAATTTCTTACACTACACTCTTAATTTTTAGATAATAAAATTAACTTAATTAATGTATATATAAATGTACTTAATATATTTTGTTGTTAGTACATGATTACATTAGTATCAAAGAAAAGGACATTCCATTGAAATATTTAAAACTGATCTTTCAATTAATGTAAATATTAAGTTGTATATAGTTTTATAACATACATATATATACAGGGTGAGTCATTTTAATATATGGACCCGAATATCTTCCAAATTACGGTATCTACAAAAAATGGTTTAGATAAAAGTTGACCAGGGCAGAGGGGGTTATTTAATTGTACCATTGGTTTTGACCTTGAGGTCAATTTTGAAAGTTATTTCAAGGTCATGATGGTTTTTTTTAAATGGGACATCCTATTTTTGACTGCGGATTTCGAAAGAGCGGAAAATTTTACATCAAACTTGTCTTATGAAAAAATTGTTTTTGCGACCTTGGAAAGGTAAAAAATGAAGGTCAAATGCCTGAAAAACGATCTGGTGTACTTTTTCTGAAATGACGTGGTTTTCTGGGTAACACAAATGTGCATAATGCTTGAAAAAAGTCAATGAATTGTAAAAGTGTAAATCATATTGACTAGCTTGATCTTGAGGTCAATTTTCAAGGTTGTTTGAGGCTCATAACGCATTTTTTTATTAGTAAATCCTATTTTTGACCGCAGAACCTGTTTTTTGACAATGAGCTCTTAAACAATGGCACTTTTTACA
>NW_017300182.1:140770-141171 GCF_001594075.2 Trachymyrmex cornetzi | reverse complement strand
AAATAACCATTTACAATGCCGCACCACACCATAATACTCCATCGATTTTGATGATCTATTGGCCTATACCAGTGGGGATTAACATCTGACCAATAATGACAGTTGTGTCTATTAAGTTGTCCGTTACTACAAAATGTCAGGGTTGGGAAGTAACGCGTTACTTGTAACGACATTACTTTTTCGTTATTTTTTTTTTAGTAACGCTGTTATTTTTTTTATTAGTAACTAAAAAAGTAACGACGTTATATTTTCTTTAGTAACGAGTAACGAAATTGACCTCGTTACTTGTATCGTTACTTCTTTGATTATACATTTTGATAGGTCACGACTGTCACGGTCAATAAGGTTATAGCAAATTTCGGATCGTAGTGAAATAGCCCAAACTTGTGGAAAAATTCTTC
>NW_017300182.1:134453-135586 GCF_001594075.2 Trachymyrmex cornetzi | reverse complement strand
AATGCGGATAATTCGCGTGCTTAAAAGTTAAAATAGTGAATTGTTTTTAGCAGTGAATTTGTGTTTGTTTGTGTTTGTAAAGCAGAGAATTTGTGTAAAAGCCGACTACGATGTTTTTTACCAGATTCATTCATTTCGTGCAAAAACGTGTCGAATTACCCTAATTTCATCAAAATCGGTGAGTAGACCCGTCTACTGCATAATTACAAAAAAATGTAACGAAAAGTAACAATTTTTTTTATCGTTACTTTTAAGTAACGGTAACGCGTTAGTTTTTAGAATCGGTAACGAGTAACGGTAACGAGTTACTTTTTACCGCAAATAACGGTAACGGTAACGCGTTACTTTTAAAAAGTAACTTTCCCAACTCTGCAAAATGTAGCCTCATCTGAGAAAAGCATATATCTAAAAAATTAGGATCATCGTGTAACATTTGTAAAGCCCACTGGCAAAAAGCAATACGCATCAGATGATGATCAGGCTGTAAAGCCTGTGTAAGAGTGATGTGGAAAGGGTGATAATTTAAAGCTCTTAAAATTCTAACAGTTCTTTGTGGTATACCTATTTCCCTTTCAATCAGGCGAGTACTAACATGAGGATTAAGGTGAACTATTGCTAAAATAGTTACAGCTCGCGCATCATTTTCGTCATATTCATGATGTTGACGTTGACGAACAAGATGTCCATTGCGAGCTCTTTGGACTAAACTATGTATTGTCATATCAGTTGGATGTCGCCTTTCAGGAAAACGTTGAGCATAAAGCCTTGATGCTGCATTATAATTGCTATGACACTCCCCTAAAACTAATATAATATCATCAATCTCATTAGGACTATAATCAGCCATTCTGGAAAGGTAACTTGTGAATGTAATTACCTACATACAATATTTGGTATTTTAAAATTTAAGCAACTTTAAATACTAAATTCTTCAATTATGCAGAAGTGAGTAAGAAAGAAAAGGAATAAAACTCTATTATAACAATAATTATAAAACTTAAATCAAACGTAATTGTTTAGTTTTTTTCAATCGTTGATTATTAGCATTATGCAATATATGTACTTGGCGGGTAGACGCCTTATGTCTAAATGGAAATCCATTTCTACTACGGGAGCAGCGGACGTAAGGTGAG
>NW_017300182.1:132376-133141 GCF_001594075.2 Trachymyrmex cornetzi | reverse complement strand
GCACTGGCTACACATTACGATACACCACTGCGCTTGGCTGTTTGATCGTCGCGCATGCGCCAGAAATCCGTCCCGTCTAACAACACTGGATATCGTAATTTGGAAGATATTCGGGTCCATAGATTAAAATAACTCACCTTGTATAATACATTTGTATATAAAAAATTTTTACGGAAGTCTTTTCCAAAGGACGTTCTGAGACTGTCCCACAAGGACGTCCTGAGGCTATCCCGACGATGCCCTGAAGCTGTCTCGAGAATGTCCTGAGGCTATTCCCACGACGTCCTAAAGATGTTCAAAGGACGTCCTTAGGATGTCCTGAAGATGATGCCCTAAGAATATCCTCAGGATGTCCTGTGGAGATATGCATGTCCATAAAATGTTCAGGATATCCTGGGACATATTCAGGATAATCCTGAGGACGTCTTGTGCTGTTAGGGTATATTTAGTATTACCAAACGATTAACTGTTTGGAACTATTTACTCCATATTTAATTATGCAATATTATAAATAATATAATATATTATATTATATTACATATAATATATTATATTATCAATACTAGAAATTTAAAAATGCCTATTACGGTCGAAGCTAGATCTTCGTTGCTTTTTTAAATAATTCAATCTTGAATTACTAATATACACTATATTTGTACTTGCATATATACTATATTGTAGTCTTTTTCAAACTGCGCGCTAAATTTTTTTTCCGGACTAAATAAACGCAATTAAAACTACTCTAGTAATCGCGAATTAAATTGA
>NW_017300182.1:131239-132113 GCF_001594075.2 Trachymyrmex cornetzi | reverse complement strand
GCGAAGCTTCGCTCGCTACGAATTTTCGCACGAATCGACGGAGTGGGGGGTCTTCGCCAGCGAAGCTTCGCTGCATGAAATTGTACCTTTATACAGAGCAATAGATGAACGGTATAAGATAAATTGTAAATTAATATAAAAACTAATAAGTTTTTACAGACTCCTTTAATTAAAATAATAAAACCATAAAATATGTATAACAGGCAATAGGAGTCAACGCTGGTTATCAGTTAGCGCAATTTTTGTTAATACTAAAAATATAAACCTTAACTTTAAACGTTTCCATTCATGGTTGGAGTCTTCATGAGCAATCCTTCACCATACCGAAACGATTGGAGTATTGCATGACAAAATGATATCTCCAACATTTTTCTTCTCAAATATTGAACTGTTTACTGTTATGAGGTAAGTCACATATTCACAAAGTTAGAAAGCTGAGAGGCAATAAGAACTCAAGCTAAAATTATATGAAAGATTAAATTATTGTATGTATAATTTGAAAATTGATTTACCTCACCTCACACAGTCGACGCTTCTACACTAAACAATGAATCTCTCTTATGTAATATTTTGTAACTCGTTAATATGTTATCGTCAAATTTAAAAAAATAACTGCGAGAACAATATGTGTCTTGTCATTTCAACAGTCGGTTAAATAATGATTGCTAAACAAGTAACATAGCGGTCAATTTGAAGACAAACAAGTTTATGACATATTTTACATTACAAACAAGCCTTAAAGTATATAGAGAATTTCAATGTACGCATGATTTAAACCAATGGTATCATGTTGTAGATTCAGTCCATTGGTCTCTCGATTAATATGCATCATCTCTGATATTAATCTTTTATTATAATAATTTTCTACATCCAA
>NW_017300182.1:127064-131153 GCF_001594075.2 Trachymyrmex cornetzi | reverse complement strand
TGGATATGCTTTTTGTTTTCAGAAAGTCTGGTTTTTAATTTTCTCCCTGTTTGTCCCACATAGGAAGCATCGCAATCACGACAGTTGATCTTATAGATTACATTCCTTTTTAATTCATTGTTTAAAGAATCCTTATGAACTTTGATAAACTGATTCAACTTGTTCAAACTAAAAAATGAAACCCTATGGCAAACCCCATTAATTACGTCCTTGAATTTATTCGATATCTCTTCCAAATATGGTATGGAAAACCATTTAACGCGTTCTTTAGGTAAATTGTTATTTTAGCTGAACAAAAATTCAATTTATTTATTAATGTTTTAACTCTTTCATTAACAGTATCGAATATAAAATTTAATAGATAATCGTTTTCCAAAAGTATCCTAACAACAAATTCAAGATTCTTTTTGTGAAACTGTGGATGTGAGATATAAAAAACTTTATCTACCAGATTGAAAATAATGCCCTTCTTTTGCGAGATTGAATGTTGAGCCAAAAAATTCAAAAATCTTCCCGAAAATGTTGGTTTTCGATACCAGTCAAATATTAATGAGTTATTTTTTAAAATTATAGTTGTGTCCAAAAAATTGATAGAATTACCACCCACTTCCAAGGTGAATTGTAACCTTGGATGGAATGAATTGAATTTTTCAAGAATAGCATCAATTTTAGAATTCGGTAAACAAAGAACGATGTCGTCTATATACCTATAATAGAATGGTATATGATATTGAATATTGCTCAACTCCCAATTCTCCAAATCCATCATAACTTAGCAACAATCGTAGAAAGCGGTGAACCCATAGGCGTTCCAAAAGTCTGTTTGTAAAATTGATTGTCAAACGTGAAAAAAGTTGAATCCAACACTAGGCGAACAGCTTGGATAAATTCATTTTTCGGTAAATTACAATTACCGTTTATTTATTAAAATTGTGATATGACTTGTTTAATTACACGAAAATAAATTGTACATCCGACTAACTGATGATTGGCTTTGATGGGCTAGCTTATTATTATTATTATTGATAGATTCTTTCAAGCCTTTTTTTTAGATATTTGTTGATTTATACGTTGCCTGAAATGATACGTTACACTAAGCAGGGCTTTTTTAATTATATCCGTACAATTTTTGGATTTTATGTAGTAACCTTGTTAAAAAATTGGATCAAATTTAACAAGGAATTAATTTTAGTTAAGTTAAGAGTAGAGTTTTTACGCAAGTGTAAGAACCATGGTGTCTATCCAGCACATTTATATCGCAACCAATTCGTTAAACTGAAATTTCATTCTTATAAGTATAAAAGAAGGGCTCTCAATAATATTAACAAACATATTGAACATATACTACAATTAGAAATAGCAGATAGCTTTAAATACCGAAGAACATTGAATTATAGATTATGCTTTTTAGAGAAAAAATTAATTAATCATCTTCCGGTTAACATATTTAATAGTTTTGTTAGCACACAATTGAATTCGTTTCATAGATTTTACGTCAAAGAATGTGATAGATTAAATAAGAAATTTTTATGGCTACAAAAAAATAATGTTTGCGAGAAAGAGAAAATAAAGGACATTAATTATTATGTAATGGATAATAGTAGGGAAGTTAATTTAAGTGACGGGGCTGGCAATAATTCTCACAAAAAATTTCTTTTTCAAGAACCGAAAAACATTAACAGCAATAACGAAATCGTCAAGATCAATATATCCGCTTCCCGGTTTAAACACATGTCATATGACATTTTTGAAGTCAATGACGATTGGTTTAAAAATCTTAGCAAGGTGATGATACCATGGGAAGTTAAAGCTTTGTTGCAATTAGGTGAGAATTTTTGCTTACCCACGTTTAACATAAAAAACACCATAATTGAATTTGTCAAACACATTGAGCATAATTTGTTTAGACTAAAGTTATCTAATACGAGAGAAATTAGGAATAAAATATTTCCGTTAATCAAAGGGATGAAACAGGCTTGTACCAGGAAGACCGATATAGAGAAACGAATTGCTTCACTAATTACAGTTACTAAAGACTTTATTAAGAGTAATCCACAAATACTTTTTACGAGAGCTGATAAGGGCAATGTTGTGGTGGCTCTAGATAGAACGGATTATGTTACAAAAATGGAACTGTCACTTTCTGATGTTGAGACGTACATGACATTGACACACAATCCGGTTAACAAATTGTTAACACAACTCAAGACATTATTAAAGGATTGGAAGCGACGCGGTTTTGTGGAAATTTCAGATTATAACAAGTTAAACTCTTCTAATCCGGTGGTGCCTCTTGCGTATGGTCTTCCGAAGATACATAAAGTGGGATGTCCACTACGTATTATTGTTTCGTCGGTGGGGAGTCCTCTCCATAATCTAGCCTCTTTTTTGAATGAAATTTTACATAAAAGCATACCAACAGCCAATAGTTTTATTAAGAATAGTTTCCAATTGACTAAACAGATTTCAAATTTTACGATTAACGACAACGAAATTCTTTTATCTCTTGACGTGGTTTCATTATTTACTAATATACCTATTGACCAGGTTTTTGAAGGCATAGAGAGGAGATGGCACTTCATTGAAAGGAACACGAGCATTCCCAAGGGTGAATTTTTTAAAGCATTAAATTTAGTTCTCAATTCTACGTTTTTTAAGTTTAACGACAAATTTTACAAACAGACGTTTGGTGTTCCAATGGGGTCACCATTGTCACCCATAGTGTCGGACATAGTTATGCAAGATCTCGAGACGAGAGCTTTACAGGGCCTGTCAGTCTCACCATCGTTTTATGTTCGATACGTGGATGATATAGCGTTATCATATGATGAGTCACAGATCGATATGTTGGTTGACAGTTTTAATTCGATTCATTCTAGGTTAAAATTTACAACAGAAATAGGGGGAGACAGTTTGAATTTTCTTGATGTGTGCTTAATTAAAAAGGGTAACTCTCTTATCCACAATTGGTATCATAAACCAACTTTTTCGGGCCGGTATTTAAACTTTTTTTCTAGACATCCTTTATGCCAGAAAGTGGGCACAATTGTGGGCTTAATTGATAGAGTATTGTCTTTGTCCCACCCGATATATCATCAAACTAATTTTGAGTTTATTATTAAAATTCTTATTAACAATGGATATCCTTTGAAGCTCATCTTCTCAGAAATAAAAAATAGACTGTCAAGGAATTTCAAAAGATGGAATGATCATAATAACACAATTAGAGTTGGCTCGACAGTTAATAATGTTGATAAAATTAATAACAAGTTCTTTACTATTCCTTTTTTATTCCATTTCTATCTGAAAAGATTAAAAAATTCTTTAATAAAGGATCAGTAGTGAGAATGGCATATAGAGGGATTAACAAACCCCTTAAGGGATTCATTAAAGGGCATAAAGATTTGTGTCCTAAGCTGTCTCACACCGATGTAGTATACAAAATTAATTGTCGAGACTGTGAAGCATCATATGTGGGGCAGACTAGTAGATGTTTAAAGACAAGAATTAACGAACATAGAAACCACATTAATTGGAACACCACGCAACATTCCGTTATAACTGAACATAGAATTGGTCATCATCATGAATTTGATTGGGAAAATATTAAAATATTGGATAATGAAAGGACACTCAATAAAAGATTAATTTCGGAAATGATCCATATTAAACAACAGAAACAGAGTTTGAATTTACAAAATGATACGTATACATTAGATCCACTTTATTTAGAATTATTCGCGGTAACGTGACGAAGTTTCTCTCCTTGGTCTTGGTTTATATTTATAACTTTATTTCTTTATTTTTGTTTTAAAGACTACGTGACTTATCATTTGACTCTCATTTCGTCTCTGACAGTCGACACCACAAGATCTCGATGTTGGCTTTGAATGTGAGTCGTTATGTAAGTTAACAAAATTAAATCCTGGTGCAAGTTTGCAGTATTTTTTAAATCGGTTTTTACCTTGGCGTGAATGATTACACAGGATATCTGACATTTGATGAGCAATGTGTTCTACCCTTTTGACATAATGTACTGGAGTCGTTCTCTTTTTATGTAAGTGTTTATCATTGTATTTATTCATATAT
>NW_017300182.1:118177-126809 GCF_001594075.2 Trachymyrmex cornetzi | reverse complement strand
TAAGGACCCAAAAATAGGGGTCGAAACGTTTATTTATTAAAATTGTGATATGACTTGTTTAATTACACGAAAATAAATTGTACATCCGATTAACTGATGATTGGCTTTGATGGGCTTGCTTATTATTATTATTATTGATAGATTCTTTCAAGCCTTTTTTTTAGATATTTGTTAAATTACAATTCTTGCAAATAACGTCCCATCTATTGGAAAGAGCGTCTATTGCTAAATCCGTTGGAGTGTTAGTGTAGAGTGATATTACCTCCAACGTCACCAAACTAAACCCATGATCAATTTTAATGTTTTTTAATTTTTGAACTAATTCAAAACTGTTCTCAATGTTACTAGCCGGTTTAGGAATGCTTTTTACAATCAGGCTATGTAAGAACGCTGCCAAATTATATAATACACTATCCAAAGAGAATATAATGATTCTAAATGGGTAATTTAGTTTATGCACTTTTGGCAACGCATAAGCCCTAAGAATGTTACCATCGCTACAATAGAGTTGTTTGTAGGTTAATTCCGAAATGTAATTTTGTTTTTTCCATCCTGCCAACAGAGTTGCCTCAAGTTACTGTTAATTTTACTCGTAGGATCCTTGAGAATTTTCATGTACGTGTCTTTATCATCAAGCATTGTTTTAACTTTTTTAATATACATGTTTTTGTCTAGTGCTGCCGTTAAGTTGTCTTTGTCAGCTTTAATAAAAATAATGTTACTATAATGTCCTTTAAAAATTGCTTAGTTAACCGTGTTGCTTTTTGTAATTTTTTGATAACAAAATTCTTTTTTTGTTTGAGAGAAAATAGGCTATTTATTATTGCAATAGAATTATTTCTAACTGAGTTGTGTACGGACGTCTGTAATTTTTTTATATTAAGTTCAATATTTTTTATGAGTTCAAAAATTAATTTGCTATTATAACAAATGGGAAGAGAAAAGTTTCCACCTAATTGCAAAAACACTGAACACATTCCGGAATAAAAACCGATGAAAGGTTGGTGAACCATTTACCCCTTAAACACGACAATAAACATTTATTATTTTCAAATTCATTCGGAGCGACAGTAACCTCAACCAAGTTATATCCCTTCGAAGGTGTAATTCTTTTATTGTAAAACAACTGGCCAATGCCACTGTCACTATCATGTACTGATGATGGTTTCATCCAGAAGTACTCAATGCCCTTATTTCTCCCATTCTTTTCTTCTTTCCTTTAAAATTTAACTAAGCAATCTTTTTGTTAATCCTTTTTCTTTCAAGTAAGAACTCGTTATATACCTTTTTGTCCTGAGGTTGAAAAAAATTATTTAATATATTCATAGGGATCCCCCTTGGAGCGATGCGAGCAAGATGGAAAGTTCTATTTCTCGCGATATTAATCAACAAATATGCATCATTAAGTTCCACCTTGAGAATTCTTTTAATGTAATCATCACGAATATTATTCAACTTATTTGCTGGATAATAATTTTCAAAACTAAATATCAATTTTCAAATTATACATACTATAATTTAATATTTCATATAATTTTAGCTTGAGTTCTCATAGCCCCACTCAGCTTTCTAACTTTGTGAGTATGTGACTTACCTCATAACAGTAAATGGTTCAATATTTGAGAGGAAAAGCGTTGGAGATATCATTTTTTTCATGCAATACTCCAATCGTTACGCTAGGATGAAAAATTGCTGATGAAGACTCAAATCATGAGTGGAAACGTTCAAAGTTAAGGTTTATATTTTTAGTATTAAGAAAAATTGCACTAACTGATAACCAGCGTCGACTCCTATTGCCAGTAATACATATTTTACGGTTTTATTAACGGTATAAGAAGTTAGTTAAAAAGGATAAATGATATATCATTCGTTGTTATCAATGATCAAAAGTTTACAAAAAATCCTTGTTTAAAATATTCGTGCGAAGTACGTACGTGCTGACCTCGTAAAGTGAATATACATCAATATGTATTCTAGCCACTCGTAAAATCTGCTCGATCCGTTTGCTGTTCAATATTACTAATTAGATGTCATATAACACATGAATACTTTATATTTTAAACAATGACTTTTCATAAATTGTGGCAAAAGAACATAAAGAAGTACATACGTTAGGCCCCGTATACAGTGGCAGAAATATCGCAAACAATAATGATTCGATATAACGTATTCATCAGCATTACGGACTCTCCGTTGAAAAAACGTTATCAGACCGTGCCTATATCTATCGCGCGAGTGTTCGACTCACTCGCACGCGGTGATGCTCCACGCGCGATAGGGAATCGCGCACGATTTTCTGAGGCCTGGTAATGAATGTTCGCTGGAAAGTACGGTCGCAGCATATTTCTTATAATGCTACGCTCCAGAGGTACACGTTCGCTCGCGATCCGGCGAGGCGGATCGGCTCGGCCGTCGAGCGTTGAATGGTAGTAGGCGGGGGAAAAGGAGGCGGCGCTTCAAAAATCGGCCCAATATGTGTGCACCTTGCACACATGCACGTGTTTCCGAGCACTGTTGTATAGCTTACGCATTCCCTTGCGCATCTTATGATGTAAAACTCCATTATATACAAGGTGTCCCATTTTAAACAGTGCATTAAAATTTTTCGAAATACGGAAAAATGTTTCTAACAGAAATTGTATGTTTCGGAGGGGGGGACATAAGAAAGTCCCATTGATTTGATCTTGGGTGATGTTGTTAAGGTCAGATCAAGGTCAAATCGATTTTTAGAAATGGAACATTATATTTTAGATTTCAGAATCTAATAGCTGATAGAAAGAGTTTTTCAAAATACTTTAATAAAGTTATTTATCATTAATACTTTTCCAGTTTTAAGTTCAAAGTTACAGCACCGACGGCATTATAGCATTACTCAAGGTGTCCGATCGACGGCTAAAATCTATTGAAAGTAGTTCAGAATCATGCCTGAACAACATTTGTTAAATATGCAAGTATAAATACTCCACGCGAGCGAAAAACTGGAGATTTTTCCTATCTGCTGGAGAACTGGAGATTGGTCCCGAAAACTGGAGTCTACAATCGAAATCTGGAGACCTGGCAACCGTGGTCCGCGCGCGATCCGGCGCGGCGGCTCGGCTGTCGAGCGTTGAACAGTATAGTAAGCAGCGGGGGAAAAGTAGGCGACACTTCTAAAAGGAAATAAGCAACTATTTCCGAGTATTGCTATAGAAGATGACGTAATTTTATAAATGAGTATTATTCATAGAGTGCTGTAGTGTCAGTAATCGGGTTGCACAGTACTATTCACAATAGCGGATTCGGTCGTTTGCATTATACTAGATCAGTGCATACTGAAAGCTGCTTTACGTGAAATTAACAAAGTTAAATGTAAAATTATATAAATATTTTAAACGATTTCAACATTTGCAACCGACGCGCGACGATAGCGAAATGAGAAAAATAGCCATTTACGAAGAGCTTGAGAAGGACAACACGCGCGACGCGTGTCAACCTGTCATTCTGTCAACAATCGAAGCAGCGACGACAGTGATATGAAGAGAAGTGAGTTCGTAGTTCGCAGTGAAGTTACAGTGCAGTGTGATGTAGTGTAAGAAAAATAGTTATAAATATTTAATAATGAAAACTCATCAAGGAAAGGAACTTTCCGCATCTTGTTACAGACTTTCGAAGAAGAAAGCATATAAAGAGGTTCGTACATATAATGCATTTCTAGTTCTTTCATTCACATCTAAAATGAAAATGAATAAATGTTAAGAAGACTCCACCACAAATTTTGATGAAAATGCATTTAATCGATGCGTAAAAATCAAGATTTGTCAAGAAAGAAGCGTCGTTCTAATCTATGAACAGAGATATTAATTGTTAAAGTTGAGGATCATTCAGGTTAGGAAATCTATCACAGCAGTGGTTCACTTTAAAAACCCAAATTCAATGCTTTAGCAAAGAATTTATTGTTAATGCAGAGAACTTATGTTATTAAAGCAGTGAATCTGTGTTTTTAAAGCAGTGAACCACTACTATGACATGTTTCCTAACCTGAATAGTCGTCGACTTTAACGATTAAGATCTTGGTTCATGAGGCAGAGCGACTTTTTTCTTATCAAATCTTTACTTCTACACGAAAACACACCGATTGAGTGTATTTTTATCAAAATTTGTGGTGGCCAGGATGTTCTTTACATTAACCCAAAAATGCTTTGTGGACATGATATCTTTATTGAATCAAACAGCAAATTAAAGGGCATACACCACAAACGCAAGATGTTGGTAGCTAATATTTTATATTTCAAATAATTAAATAAACAATTAAATAAACATTACGGCCTTAAACTATACACCATAAACAAGGGCTAATGAGAGTATAATCGCTGTACGTTTTGCGATGAATAAGTTTATTAATTATTAACATCCATACGTTTCGGCATCCATTCGAGCCATCATCAGTGCATCTTAGACTTAAAATTAATATTGATTACTAACTATTACTTGGCTCCACGAGAGTGGTCACTCCTTCCATCAACAATACGTGACAAAAGATTGGAAAATACATTGGCAACGTTCGAGGATGTAATTCCGTAAGGCCAAGAACAATCAGCAATATTTATGTATAATGTATAACATATCCGTAACTTAAAATTATAAAAAACACCGCAGTCAAATACAATAAATTTCAAAATTCAGATCTAATTAACCAGTCAATTTTGAGTACGTGGTACATTATTGTCGACTCATATAGCAACGAGCACTCGCATGAATCTTCCAAACAATAAACTCGCTCGAATTGTACATTTATATAGATCAGTAAATAACATTTATGATGTGTGACAGACGGTAAAGACAACAATTAAAAGATACAAAGAGACTATCTTACCGAGCAATGATAACATGAACTATATAGTAATAAAGATAAAACTTCGAACGACAATCATTACAAATTATTCAGAATCGAAATATACGCATGGTGTAGAAATTCTGTGTCAGACTGTAAGTTTAAACCATTTTTTTGCAATTGTATGTGCACCATTTCTGATATTCGTCGTTTAAATAAAAATCTTTCATTGTCCATAATCTCTACATTGTCCCAGTCGAAATCGTGATTATAATTAAGTCTATGTTCTGTAATTACCGAATGATTATTAATATTTTTCCGAATATCATTACGGTGCTCACTAATTCTCGTCTTTACTGTACGTTTAGTCTGACCAACGTATGAAGCATCACATTCATTACACTTGATCTTATATACTGCGTTCTTTTTAGACATATTTGGTATCGGATCTTTATGTGTTTTTATAAAACTGCTAAGCTTATTGAGACTAAAATAAGCAAGATTGACTTTATAATCCTTAGTAATGTCTCTAAATTTATCCGAAACATTAGTTACATAAGGGAACGCAAACCACATATTGTTTATTACATCTGTGTCGTTATCATTTTCAATGTTTTGCCTCAACGTTTTTCCATGTAATAAAGATTTGAGACGTTCATTTATTACATTAAAAATAAAATCCACCGGATAGTCATTATTCAAAAGTGTCTCTATCACAAATAACAAATTCTTTTTGTGGTATTTAGGTACTGATAATAGAAAAGCTCTATCAACCATTCCCATAACAGTTCCCTTTTTCTGCGACAAGGGATGTTCAGAGAAAAAATTCAAATATCTCCCCGAATATGTTGGCTTATGATACCAATCAAATTCTAAAGATTAGTTATTCTTAATGATGGTGATGTCCAAAAAATTCAACCTTTTTCCCCCTATTTCTAACGTAAATTAATTTTTTTTTTTCTCTGAACATCCCTTGTCGCAAAAAAAGGGAACTGTTATGGGAATGGTTGATAGAGCTTTTCTATTATCAGTACCTAAATACCACAAAAAGAATTTGTTATTTGTGATAGAGACACTTTTGAATAACGACTATCCGGTGGATTTTATTTTTAATGTAATAAATGAAACGTCTCAAATCTTTATTACATGGAAAAACGTTGAGGCAAAACATTGAAAATGATAACGACACAGATGTAATAAACAATATGTGGTTTGCGTTCCCTTATGTAACTAATGTTTCGGATAAATTTAGAGACATTATTAAGGATTATAAAGTCAATCTTGCTTATTTTAGTCTCAATAAGCTTAGCAGTTTTATAAAAACACATAAAGATCCGATACCAAATATGTCTAAAAAGAACGCAGTATATAAGATCAAGTGTAATGAATGTGATGCTTCATACGTTGGTCAGACTAAACGTACAGTAAAGACGAGAATTAGTGAGCACCGTAATGATATTCGGAAAAATATTAATAATCATTCGGTAATCACAGAACATAGACTTAATTATAATCACGATTTCGACTGGGACAATGTAGAGATTATGGACAATGAAAGATTTTTATTTAAACGACGAATATCAGAAATGGTGCACATACAATTGCAAAAAAATGGTTTAAACTTACAGTCTGACACAGAATTTCTACACCATGCGTATATTTCGATTCTGAATAATTTGTAATGATTGTCGTTCGAAGTTTTATCTTTATTACTATATAGTTCATGTTATCATTGCTCGGTAAGATAGTCTCTTTGTATCTTTTAATTGTTGTCTTTACCGTCTGTCACACATCATAAATGTTATTTACTGATCTATATAAATGTATAATTCGAGCGAGTTTATTGTTTGGAAGATTCATGCGAGTGCTCGTTGCTACATGAGTCGACAATAATGTACCACGTACTCAAAATTGACTGGTTAATTAGATCTGAATTTTGAAATTTATTGTATTTGACTGCGGTGTTTTTTATAATTTTAAGTTACGGATATGTTATACATTATACATAATTATTGCTGATTGTTCTTGGCCTTACGGGTGAGTCTTATTTATTGGTAATTTACAATTTTATTAGAATTTTTTGGTATCGTCTATTTCTACTTATAGAATTACATCCTCGAACGTTGCCAATGTATTTTCCAATCTTTTGTCACGTATTGTTGATGGAAGGAATGACCACTCTCGTGGAGCCAAGTTAGTAATCAATATTAATTTTAAGTCTAAGATGCACTGATGATGGCTCGAATGGATGCCGAAACGTATGGATGTTAATAATTAATAAACTTATTCATCGCAAAACGTACAGCGATTATACTCTCATTAGCCCTTGTTTATGGTTTATTTGACAATTTCGAGAGTTTTATTATATTTATCTTAAACTATACATCTTCGCTCATCATCTCATTATGATAGACAACCTTATATACAAAATCTGTAGAGAAGATCGAGGAGAGGTTCAATCTGGAGTTACGTAGGGGAAGTTATATAGAGTAAAGGAAAGTATGACCTGTAATCGATCACTCTGTTCAATCCATCAATTTATTTTTTAATAAATATCTCTTCAGATGTGAATTTTTTGAGATCCACATCTGAAATGATGTTCATTAAAAAAACAAATCGATGGATTAAACAAACAGGATGATACTGAACGATTACTAGAGTCATACTTTCCTTTACTCAATGTAACTTTCCCCACATAGCTCCAGATTGAACCTTTCCTTGATCTTCTCTACAGGTTTTGTATATAAGGTTGTCTATCATGATGAGAGTTAACAGGACATCTTACAAGTAGTTTGTTACAACAAGTCATCATATCTCGATATTATTCTACATAATTTGTTGGAAACACACAGGTACTATATTTATAATATTATATAACTTAACTCACGAATTATTGTAATTTATTTAAAAACATTTATGCTACAATTTCGAAATTTTGTGTGCAATTTACTATTAATGACGAACGTTTGAACTATCGGATTGATTGTAATAATGGACAAATTCCTCTGGATCATATTATTGGACACTTTTGTCTATCATCAGGATTTATTAGGGGAACTCACTTAAGTTTGTAACAAACGTTTCCTGCGTAATTAATAAGTTAAACATAGTATAACGTTAAAACTCAAGGTAAATGTTCCCCTTTACACAGTCAGCCTCAAATGACTTCTAAGTGTCCTTGACCTTGACCTTGATTCTCAAGAAGGTCAAGGTCATTGACCGTTCCCGTCGCTCGTTATTCGTTGAAAAGTTATGAACGAAACAATTTTTTATATATTGTAATGTTATGTGGACCTCTATCGATGGGAAGGGTGCGGGAGGGGAGTCTGTAGGGCCTCATGTATGTGTGTGTGTGTGTTTTCAATACAACATATACACTCCAACATGAAGAATATATTACATTTTATTCATTATTTGATAATACATTATATAATGGACATAAAGAAGCCATTAATCTAAAAAATTGCAGTATTCTCTTATTGAAATCGTATCGTTTTTTGAATATAAATTCTGCTAAATAATTTTCATAGTATTCTTCTCGTACACCAAATCGTGGTAAAGCAGAACGCATATCACGCCATAATCGCTCAATATTTTGCGTATGTACACCAGATTCAGGATCGACAAAATGAACGGAATGATTGACGGTTTGATGTACATAATCAAGTTCCTTTAAACGCGCATATCCTTTCCACAAATCACTATTAATTATAGTGCCTCTCAGGTTTTGATTTTTTCAATCACATTGTACATCAGTATATATCAGTCAATAGATAAGTTATATGGAATAAAACATACGCTCGCGTGCGCGCGTGCACACAC
>NW_017300182.1:115577-117623 GCF_001594075.2 Trachymyrmex cornetzi | reverse complement strand
TGCGTTGACGAGTTTATATATTATTGACTTTTAATTCTTGCGGATTTTTATAAGTATTTATGTTCTCATTTGAAGTTATTTTTATATTACTGAGGATGGTCTAATTGAAACCGAAACGTCTATACGTATTTTTAATTATTAAATATATATTTATTCGCGACTAATATCTTGCGTTCGTAGTTGTATGCCTTTTATCTAATTATTGTTGTTTTAATATTGAACTACGTTTGACCTAATTTGCTAATGCGTTAAATTATATTAAGAATTATTGTGATATTGATGATGGCCTAATTTAAGGCCGTAACACTTATTTAATTATTATTTGAAATATAAAATATCAGTTACTAACATCTTACGTTTCTGGTGTATACCCTTTAATTTTCGGATTTAAATTTAAACCACGCATTGACATTTATTCTTTAATGAATCATTAACAGAGAAGTTATCTGTTATGAAAGTATGGAAATATGTTAGACCACAGGCCTGTCCGACACTTTGCTCGTGAGTCGGAAACGCCTCCATCTCTCGGTCATCTCGGTACAGCGAGACGGAGCGAAAATAACAAATATAGGCGGCAGGGCTCCGCCTCAATACAGTCCGAGAGTCATAGAATGAAGAAGCCGAGGGAGAACCCATTTCTCAAAGTACAATTATAGTAGTTGTTTTTTTTTATTTAGTTTATTATGTTAGTCAGTGTTACCCAAAAATTACAATAAAATTTAATCAAACGTTTCTACCTTTAATCTGGCGTCAACAGTGATTTTTACAATAACTTATTGTTACGTCCAAGCCCTTGGAAATACGCTTAAATGGGAGAGACAAGGATGGAGTTGTAGAGGGTATGGAAGGACGTTTAGACTTTATCTCGCAGGTATTCACAGTGGCGAACACCTGAGAGTCGGACGCACTTCTTATCGCTCCGGAATATGAGTCAACGTCCTGAAGGGACGCTATAATGCCTGTTTCCTTGAGCAGTGCGTACGTCGGTCCAATTTTGAGTTAAAGAAATGAATCTTTATAACTCGGGAGTGGACCAGGTGGGATCCTCGGGAAACGGCGAGAGTACGAGGTCTTTTGAATTTAAAATTTAACTGAAGGAAATCATTTTAAATCGAATTTCGTTTTATTACTAAAGTAAACTACAAAGGAATGTGATAGTTATTTATATAAAGTTCATAATCTTAAATTTTATAATTAAATTAAAGTATACATAATTGTCGGGTTTCCACACATTTTATAATTAAATTAAGCATAAGTTTTGAATTTCACATAATTTGTAATCGAATTAAATTACAGGTTATCATTAGGTTCGCTTAAATTTCGCATAAATTTTATAATTACATAAAAACATAATAGCTGAGGTTACATATATTTCGTAAATTAAGTTAACAATAATCATTAGATTTACATCGAAAAACTTTGCAAGTCGACATGGTTAATGGTATGTTTGTACAATAGTTGATTAATTGTGCGCTATTGAGTTTGAGGTGTGTGTGTGTGTGTATATTGTCGGAGAGGCAATACATGTTAAATAATTTCATTAATTATAACGGAAAAAGGAGGAAAGGTGTCGTTAAAGAAGGCAATGGGGACTACATATGGGAAGGGGGAAGAAGGAATGTACACTGTTATGTGTACATCGGGAGGTTGTCCGGTTATGGCAGCGCGGATTTCCTCGAAATCTCACTGCGGATCGATTTTTATTAAAATTCGCGAAGTGGCAAAAGAGAAAAGAAAGGGGGGAACTTACTGTTATTTGGCAGAGCGGTGAGACTGGATGTTTAGCCCTCGGTCCTTTGGTCTCGGTTTGGCCTCTCCAACGGCGCACTGATTTTAATGTTTTAATATGTTTGAAAATGTACGCACTGAGTTTAAAGAAAAACTTTTTCTATCTTTCTGATTGACTTTCTGAATTTCTATCTCTCTGACTTTCCTATTTTTCTCTGCTCTCTATTTTTTCTCCTCTCTATTTTTTCCTCTGACTCTATTTTTTCTCTCCTCTATTTTTTCTGACTTGTGTCTCGCGATGTCGCGGTTTATATAGGG
>NW_017300182.1:102018-115076 GCF_001594075.2 Trachymyrmex cornetzi | reverse complement strand
TTTGTGGCTGGAAACTTCTCTCGGATTTGTGTTATCACTTGGATTTGTTCATATCTTACTTCGTTGATTGAACGGTCGCCAAACGAAGAAATCGTGGAGTCCACCGGACGTAACATTATGATAACTAGATTAAAGGTGGAAACATTTGGTTTTACTGTAATTTTTGGATGTCACTGGCGAGCATAATAAACGAAATAAAAAACAGCTACTATAATTTATTTTGAGAAATGGTTTCTCCCTCGGTTTCTTTATTCTATGACTCTCGGACAGACTTGAATTCAGGCGCAGTCCTGCCGCTTATCCTTTGTTATTTTCGCTCCGTCTCGCTCTACCGAGATGATGGAGACCTGGAAGCGTTTCCACGAGCAGTGTTGGACAGGCCTTATCTACAATATACAAAGTAAGAAGAATAAGAAATTGACAAATCACAGTCGATTATTCTTCTCACATTCGACTATGATTAGTATTATAAATTTCTTACTCTTCTTACTCCGTGTATTATACTCAGTCTGACAAAAATTTGCATAACAATTTCTACATTTGTGTTTCAGAATATCATAAAAAATAAATCTATCTTGTTAGTCATTTTGCATTTCGAGCAGTATTTATTAAGATAAAAGAGTTTATACAATTGACAATTCACAAATTACAATGGAGAATGCATCACATATGTATTAGGTATGGGAATAAGTTTCCGCCCCTTTTGAAAAGAAAAAAATGTGTTTATTTAAACAAATCTATATAAGCGAGTTTATTCAAAGTATGCTCCTTCGGAAGCGACAACTTTCTCCCACTTTTCCGGTAATAAACGGATTCTTCGAATGAAAAAAATCTGGTTCTTTTGAAGCGATCCATTCATCAAGCCATTTTTTGATATCTTCATAAGAATTGAATCGTTCTCCAGAAAGGGCCGACTGCATCGGATCGGAACAAATGGAAATCTGAAGGAGTAATGTCCGGTGAATATGGCGGGTGGGGCAGAATTTCCCACTTTACTCCTTCCAAGTATTTCTTGACCGGTTGTTTTGCAACGTGTGGCCTAGCGTTGTCATATAACAGAATCAGCTTGTTGTGTCTATTGTCCCATTCTGGTCGTTTTTCTTTCAAAGCTTGGTTTAAACGTATCAGTTGTAGTCGATAATGATCGCCAGTGATGGTTTCGGACGGTTTGAGCAGCTTGTAATATATAACACCTCTCTGATCCCATCAGATGCACAACATAATCTTCGAAGCATGGATATTTCGTTTTGGCGTTGATGGATCTGGTTCACCTGGCATCACCCATGCTTTCAAGCGTTTAGGGTTATCGTAATAGATCCATCTTTCATCGCCAATTACGATACGATGTAGAAAACCCTTCCTTTGTTGTCGTTGACGAAGCATCTCGCAGATGACCAAACGTCTTTCCATGTCTCTCTCTTTCAATTTGTATGGCACCCAATTTCCTTCTTTTTGCACCATTCCCATTGCGTGTAGACGTTTTCCAACAGTGGATCTATCAACATTTAACTCTTTTGACAACCTATCGAGCGATAAACATGAATCTTCTTCGAGTAATGCTTGCAATTCTGTATCTTCAAATTTTTTCGGTGAACCTTGGCGTTCTTTGTCACGCACGTCAAAATCACCACTGTTGAATCACCGAAACCATTCTTTACAACTGGTTTTCGATGGAGCATACTCACCGTAAACATCTACGAGCAAACAATGCGATTCTGCAACACTTTTCTTTAAAATAAAATAATGGAGTAAAACTTTCCACTGCCCACTCCCCGCGCGCCAAGCTATCGATGACGGCGCTGCGGGGCAGGGGCGAAGGCGGCGGCGATCCCCAATGATACGTAACATAGCGGCACGTATCATTGTTATCGGTGTTTACGTAAATACCGATAGCGCCGGGACCTTCCTACCTTCCCCCCCCCCCCCCGCGCCTACCAGTCCCCCCGCTCCTTCCCCCCCCCGCGTCATCAAGTACCCCTGCGCCTTACACTCCCCTCTAGCCCCATGGGTTAGAACCGGCCTAGTATATCTACTTCCGTTATTAATAAGAATTCACGTGAAATCCGGGTAATTTAACACCGGGGCAGTCATTAGTTTTTCTTTTAACGATTGAAACGCATTCTGTTGCTCTATCGTCCACTTAAATTTCACCCTCTTTTTCGTTAGACTTGTTAAGGGTTTAGCCTTTCTGAAAATTCTTCAACAAATTTTCTGTAATACCCGGCCAATCCCAAAAAGGATTATACATCTTTTATTTTTTTTGGCATCGGGAAATTTTTTACTGCGCGTAATTTTTCCGGATCAGGTCGTATCCCGTCTTCGGTAATGATGTGGTCAAGGTACGTCACTTCTTTTCGTAGGAACTCACATTTGTTCGGCTGCAACTTCAGGTTGTATTTTCTCAATCGTTGTAGTACTTTGATTAGTCATTTGTTGTGCTCCTTTAAATTTGGTCCATAAATTACGATGTCACCCAAGTACACCAGACATTTCATTCCTTGTAATCCCGTTAGTATGGAGTTCATGAGTCTTTGAAATGTCGCGGGCGCGTTTTTAAACCCGAACGGCATTCTATTAAACTCAAAATGACTGTAAGGTGTGGAGAAAGCTGTTTTATTTTTATGTTTTTCGTGCATAGGAATTTAGTGATACCTTGACGCGAGATCTAGCGTCGAAAAGTATTTTGCGCTGCCTAACTGGTTTAGAATGTCTGTGATGTTTGATAAAGGAAACGAATCGCCTATTGTCGGGTCATTAAGCTTCTGAAAGTCCACCACTATACGTAGCTCTGGTTTTCCTGATGCGTCGTGTTTCTTTGGAACAACCATAGTGGTGCGTTCCACTGGCTGGTACTAAGTCGAATAATTCCATCGTCCAGAATTTCTTCAATTTGCCGATTTACCTCCTTTTTGTGTTTTTCGGGTAATCGGTACGGTTTTACGTTCACAGGCGCACTATTCGTACACCTGTTGATTTCGTGTGCGACCGTTGTAGTACATGACTAGAATATCATTTTCCAGATGAAAAGTATCGCAGATTTGCCAAAACGCCTTTTTCATCGCTAATTTGCCATAACGCCTTTTTCTTCTCTTCGTTTAGATGTTCTGTTCGTAGTTGGTTACGCAAGTGTTCTCTCCAAGTGTGTATATTGGATCGGCACTCTCATTGATGCTCGTCCCTCTTAGTATTAGTACGTTCTCTATATCACTCACCTGCATGTTATCTACGGTTACAAGCGGCGTGATTAATTCCATGGCTTCTCCCCTCATATTTACCATACTTATAGGACACGTATATTCTCTGGCTCTACTAAACAGCTGCCAATAAATACTCCTGGCTCTGTTTCTTCAGAGTTTATTATTCCGAGTTGATTTTTATTGATTACAGCCTGTATTATGGTTTCGCTACGAGGTGTTAGCGTAAATTTTTTATAAGGCTGGAGCTTTAGTTTCATCCCGTTAATGCGCATATAATTCTTTTTGTCTTGGTTTTATTTTTATGGAAAAAATCGATTCCAAGTATTCCCTCATATTCGATCGGGAAGTTATCAGCTACAACATGTATGGTCTGATTTCTTGATCACCAATTAACACAGTTGCCTTGAATTTTTCAATAGTGCTTATTTTGTGGTCCGTTACTCCTGTTAGGACCATTGGATTGCCTTTTATCAAGGTTTCTCCTTTTAATTTTGCCACCTTAATTAGAGTAAGAGTCGCTCCGGTGTCTAACAGGAAATTCATCTTGCCGGTTTTCAATTCTTTCATCGACAATGTTACCGATCTTAATCCTATATTAGAATGTCTTCCGATTATCTGTGTGACCTGATGATCTCGGGCGGCTCGTGCCTGCCTTGTCTTTTTTCGCGCTTCTTCCTCTTCGCTACTTGATACCGAGTCTTCGCTCTCGCTTCTCTTCTTTCCTTGTTTTACCTTAGTGGCTATGTTGACTGGCTGGGCTCTCGGACCGTTGTCTCTCTGCGTTCGGCGTGCTCTTTCTTTGTCAGGCCTTCCGTTCAAAGACCAACATTCGTCTCGCTGGTGTCCGATTTTTTTACAATACGTGCAGACTTTTTCTACCGTGTTTATTCCGGTGGGTTTTTTGGAACGAATATCTCGTCGCGTATCAGCTCGTTTTACAGTCCTTCCCGTGATGGCCGGTTTTTCCGCATTTATGACACCGTAATATCGAATTTTGTGTTTGTCGGGATTGCTCATGAGGTCCGGATTTGTTCTATTCATTGTTATTCGATTTCGGAATCGCTCCCATTAATTTTTCCTTCGCGGTTGCGCTTAGTATTGCAGCGGTTAGAGTCGTATAGTTACGTGAACGTACTATCGTCTGTATTTCTTCGCGGAGTCCTAATTGGAAATTTTCCAAGGCTAACTCTTGAATAGTATCCAAAATCGCTTTTCTCTGTTCGGACGATTGTTCTCGACCTTCTATCATGGATTGGTATAATTCCATGGCTAACTTATCTACGCGGAGTCCATATTCTCTCGCGCTTTCGCCTGGCTTTTGCTTTAATAAATTGAAATCTCGCTGTATGTGAGTAGTGCTTCGCTTAGTTAAATAGCACATTTCAATTTCTTGACGTAATTGTGCAAATGTGTGGATGTCTCTATTTTGAAGGTCGTACATTGCTTTTCCCGTCAGCTTGGTGCAAAGAATCGCTTTTAATAGTGAAGTTTCTTCTAGAGGATTTATTTTGCCCATCGCGTATGTGCTAACATTTATAAATTTTTGGACTTGTTTTCACGTTCCGTTGATTTCGGGAATCATATCGCGAGCTTCTTTAAGCTTCATATACATATTCACGGGCCCTCGACGATTTCTAACGTCGTTTAGAGTGCGTCCGTACGTCATATCTAGATGCCCGTGGTGCGTGATTCCGCGCTATGTGATCGCTTTCGTATACTGCTATTTCTATTTGGCTCATACGCTCCTGTAGTGTCAACATTGCTGTTAGTATTTGGTCTAGCACAGCGTCTTGTCAGGTCACTCGTGTTCCTGGTTCATTAATTCCTCTGTCTGTTGAAGCTCAGAAACGATTTATTTCCGCGATAGTTACGCCTTGTTCTCCATGTTCGCGTTCTCGCGGCGGTGCATCTGGATTTGAGGCCATTCCTATGCCGCGTACGGTCGGTTCGAATAAATCACTTTCGTAGGCTATCAACGAGTACTCTCTTCTATGCGAGTCTCTTCTCGGTCCCCGATTATTATTATTATTTTCGTTTCTGTCGTTCGGCGGTCGCAATCTATTGTTATCTGTTCTTGCAATGTATTGTCGTCTAGTTCCGGGAATGGAAATATACGCTGTATGACGATATTTGGGCGTAGTCCTGCTTCGGGTAACTATCATTCGAGTAATAATCGTTTAAGTTACGGCGCACGCTGTCGCGGATATCGCGTACGGCTTCGTTAATAATTCTTACGGGGCTTAACGTGCTAACCCTAAATGCTCCCCGGATGGGTTCACTGTATACGCGCACTGGAGCTTCTAAATGCTTTTGCTTCGGCCTACCCTCGGACATTTATATTTGCTTTCATAATTAGTAACAATTTTTCAGACTTGCATTAATATCGCAAAACGCATGTTGCTGCTGCTCTGCTAGTTTGCTGCCGGTTGAGTCACCGTGCTGTAAGTCGGCTCGCCTTCTCCAATGGCGCTGATAATGCTCTTCTGTTGCTGCTACCGGTTGATCTCTCTGTCTGGTTGCTCCTTCACCGTGATTGATCCTCTTGTTATCTTCAAACAGTCTTCTTGTCCCAGGTCCTTTAGCGGATCCCACCGCTGCCACCAAATGTTGTGCTTGGTAAGGGTACGAGCACGGTTCGTGTTGATCCGCAAAGATTTCGGGATGTGACGAAAGGAATTTGAAAACACTTTGACTCACTTTTCTAATTTTAATTATAAACCTTACTTAAGATCTGTAGTACACTTTTCGCGTTAACTTTACAGTCAGAGTCACGAGTTTTTCTATAACTGTACTTAGACCTATCTGTCACGAGTGACGAAATGGCGGTGTTAATTCGGAATGACCTGTGGTCGCCTTCCTCATCTCGTTTTTATTACTTAGGTATTACGTTAGTTAATTAAGTTGTCGCGCTCAGATTCTGCGTATCGTTTGGCAATCGGTCCGAGCGTATTAAGTAGGTTGCTGCGATCGAATTCTCAGTACCAATCGTGCAACTCAATTGCTTCCATAATATTTATGTTTTCGTTTAATTTCTTAATTTCTTATTTTCTTTTACTTTTTAGGCCATTTGTGGAATTGCCCGTGACAAGTCCATCAATTTATTGTTCTTATTGTAATTTATTGTATTACTAAAGGTAAACTAATTTAACATATCATTATAAGAAATATCAATATATGAAATATAAGTATATTAAATATAGACGTGTCGGCTACATGGAGCCTTCCTCAGTATAACTAAATGAACTTATCTCTTTCGCTTAACAAGTGTTTCAAATTTAAAAAATTCCATGTCGATTGATTGATGATAATTGATGGTAAATCATGTCAATTCTTCAAAAGATGTTCATAATTAAAAAATGCAAAACATTCGTTTAAACGGCGAGAATTACGTTTAATCCTATAATGTAAGATAGTTTTACGATTAATTTATATGATGGTGTGAACCGGTTTCTTCCAGAATTTTTCTATATGTAATGACGCTATTCATTTAGTTACAACAGTGATGATATAATAAAATCGTTTCACACCATCATATAAATCAATCGTGAAACTATTCTTACATTATGGGACTAAATGTAATTTTCGCCGTTAAACGAGTAATTTGTTTTTTAATTATGGACATCTTTTGAAGAATTGACGTGATTCACCATCAATTATCATCAATCAATCGACATGGAATTTTTTTTATTTGAAACAGTTGTTAAGCGAAAGAGATAGGTTCATTTAGTTATACTGAGAAAGGCTTTGTGCAGCCAAAACGTTTATATTTCATATATTTATATTTCATATATTAATATTTCTTATACTGATATGTCAAATTAATATTAAATATTTTAATAAAACACCGTATATTGCTCGTCTATTTGATCGTTTGTAACTGAATTGTTTTGCTGTGTAAACTTCGAGCGCTTTTTATTTATATTCTTGTTTGTAAACTAATTGTTAGAAAATATAATTGAAACGGCATAAAATAAAAAAATAAAAAGAAGAAAATAAAAGAAAATTTTTTAGAAAATGCGTTTTAGAAAAAATTAATAAAGAAGAAAATATATCTCTGGCAGCAGTGAGCATGATCTTCACATGTTATTATACACTACCCGCGAAAATCGAAGCACTACTTCTCACGTCTTCGAAAAATGAGTAAACTTTAAATGAGTATAACTTTTACATATATCATCAGAATGAGACGTATGGAAAAACATTTTGTAGCTGAAAATATCTACCTTTCAAATCTTTAAATAACAATATGACTTATTTTTGCGGAGCTACACGATTACAAACAGTGATCCATAAAATTTCAAAATTTTTTGTGAACTTTGTGAAGTTTCATGCAGTAAGTGAGAAGTCGGGCACAAATACTGTTTACAGCTTTCAAAAGCGTAAACTTTTAATTTGCCTTTTTGATGAACATTGTTCGACTTTTTTTACCGAGTTATTCAACATTGAAATGAAAATGGTCCTTTTGACTTTGACTGCTCATAAAAGACGAACGGAGTAACATTATAGTATACGTTAAAAAAGGAAAAAAATTCAGTTTTCACTTCAGATGTTCTTATCATTTCTTAGACACAAATAAGCTTTTTATGTAAAAATTTAAGTGAAAGATGAAGTTGAAAATTGAGACAATTATATGTTTGTATTCAACACGCTCTACTTCGATCAAAAAGAGTGAAAATCCCTACGATGTTAACGTAATTTTGAACTTTAGAGTCTACTGACTTCAACGGGAAAAGAAAGTAGTTGCGACATTTTTAAATTAATGTTATTTTCATGTTCGAAGTTACGACTTTGAGCAAAACGGCATTCACTGTATTGATCCTATTCTTATATCGCAGCAGGCATTAGCGTTACCCGAAGCGTACCACATGGAGATTGCACAGTCGGATTTATGCATCGTGCGTGCGTGCGTGCGTGCGTGCGCGCGCGCGCGCGTGTGTGCCAGCATGCGTGCGTAAACACATACAAAATTAAATTTTTAATATGAAGAATTTTTAATATTGCTGCCTCTATTTTGAAACACTGTCTTACATTACGAATATTTTAATGTATTATGTAGAAACGTTTTGAATACTTGTTAGATTTGTTAGATCTTTACGCATTGCTTTAGCATTTTAATCATTGGTCAACATGCGGGCCTCGATTAAAAGAGCTAGAAAATTTTTGTGGGTTCTGAGAGCGAGAGAGAAGGATAATTATATTTTGCGTGTAATATTTGTCGTTACATGTGAGTGAATTAATTTCTTATTTTCAGCAGTGTTTATTGTGCGCGTTGCGACATTAGAGAGTTAGAGTTATCGCGAGTGAAATTTCGGTGTATCGTGTGAATAATAGTCAGTTGCGAAAATCTTCGTGTACTTGAGCAAGGTTTTGTGTGTTGCCTTAGCTGTTGTCGTTACACGCTGCGTGCGTACCTCGCGCCGCCAGCTGTGTCGGTATTATTTGCGCGTGTACAGACGTGTTTGCGAAAATATTTTTCAGTCGTTGGGATCTCTTTGTGTCTCGATAACGAGAGTTTGGTCGCCTCGTGTGTTGTTGTTCCGCGACATTGAGAATTTCGAAAATTAACGTTGAGCGGCTGTCGACTCGGGAGAATACAGGTCGTTTCAGAAAGAGAGACTTCGGAAGTAGCGTAGAGAGAAAGTTTGCAGCAGGCACGCGTATCTTTCGTTTCGCGATCGATTTAGGATCGGCTGTCGAGAAGAATCGCGATTGCTACCGAGTGTGGAGAATTTCTTTATTTCTGGCTGAAGATCCTGTTACTTTTTCGGTGTGGGTCTGGACTTTGCCGCGTCAGGGTGGTACTTCGCGAGCCGCTCGTGGGAGCGCCGAGCTTTCGAGAAGATTAGTGACCGCGTGGAGTATGCCTGCTGCGGACTCTCAGAGCTGACTGCCGAGGAGAAGGGGCGGCTAGAGGAATTTTTAGCGAATAGGATACCGAGGAAAGTGAGCGATCCCGATGTCACCCCGCTTACCGAGCATCGCATCGACGTGAATTCACATGCGCCGATTAAGCAGCGATGTTATTTAGTTTCCCCGAAGGTACAGGAGGCCATTCGGGAAGAAGTCGATAAAATGTTAGCTGCCGGAATTATCGAAGCGTCTTATAGCGAGTGGTCGAACCCCATAGTAATGGTCAGGAAACAAAGTGGGAAATATCGCTTCTGTTTAGACTTCCGAAAGGTTAATAGCGTTTCGAAGAAGGACGCGTATCCGCTACCGAATATGACCGGTATATTAGACAAGTTACGAGCGGCGCGATACATCTCGACGATTGACTTGAGCCAGGCGTACTTTCAAATACGTCTGGCGAAAGAAAGTCGAGAGATCACCGCGTTTAGCGTTCCGGGTAAACTATATCATTTCGTGCGGATGCCATACGGACTGATAGGAGCGCCCGCGACGTTTCAGCATTTGTTAGATCGTTTAATCGGTCCGGAGATGGAGCCTCACGCTTTCGCGTATCTAGACGACATCGTGGTTGTCACCCCGACTTTCGAGGCACATCTTGAGTGGCTCGAGCGAGTGTTGGGAAAAATTTCCGATGCGGGTCTTACAATAAATCCCGACAAATGCGAATTCTGTCGTTCTCAAGTGCGGTATCTGGGATTCGTCGTACAGCTCAGCGGGGCGGCCTAACAGTCGACCCCGAGAAGGCGCGGCCAATCCTGGAATACCACGTAATCTTAAACAATTGCGTCGATTCTTGGGAATGTCATCGTGGTATCGCCGATTTCTGCCGCAGTTTGCAACAAGCGAGCCACTCACGAGACTGCTACGGAAGCACCAGGATTGGGAGTGGGGGGACGAACAGACTAAAGCTTTCGAGGAGATTCGCGCGTGTTTGGCTACCGCTCCGACCTTGTCGTGCCCAGATTTTAAAATTCCTTTTATCTTGCAAACGGATGCTAGTTCGGTCGGATTAGGCGCCGTGTTGGCGCAGGAAGTCAATGGCGTAGAGAATATTATCGCGTTTGCGAGCCGCGCGCTGCTGGACGCCGAGAGAAGATATTCAGTCACCGAACAAGAGTGTTTGGCTGTGATCTGGGCGATACGAAAATTTAGACCGTATTTAGAGAGATACCGATTTATCGTCGTGACCGACCATAATAGTTTACGGTGGCTTCACCACCTGCGAAACCCTACAGGTAGACTAGCGCGGTGGGTGCTAGAGCTGTTAGAGTACCATTACGAGGTAGTGTACAGGAAGGGCGCGCTAAACCACGCACTGTGCGCGTTATCGAGAGCATACGAGGGTGACACCGAGGCTCCCGGGGAGGAAGTGGAGACGTTTCTAGTCGCGCTGGGGAGAGAGGCGGAGATTTTTCGAGACACAGAGGACCCCTGCTACCGCGCAAGCTTTCGAGAAGTATCGGAGGGAAAGAAGATTTAGATGAGTGGAAATTAGTCGTCCCGAGAGAATTGCGGGGGGAAGTACTACGCGAATCACATGACGATCCGCAAGCAGGGCATCTCGATAAAACCCATCAGAGGCTATCGATCGCTTATTATTGGTCCAATATGTTCCCCGCCGTCGCTGACTACGTCGGAAAATGCGACACGTGTCAACGGGCGAAAGTCGAGCAGGCAGGACCGGCGGAATTAATGGGCCGCCGAGTTGTCGAGGCCCCGTGGATCGCAGTCGCCGCGGATATCATGGGACCGTTGCCGCGGAGCAAAGCAGGTTTCGCGTACGTTTTAGTGATTCAAGATTTATTTACGAAGTGGGTAGAGTGCCGTGCCTTAAGGTCCGCGAACGGAAAGAATATTCGAGACTCCCTAAACGAGCTAATCCTGTCGCGGTGGGGCACTCCGAGATTCCTCCTGACAGACAATGGCACCGAGTTTATTAATAATACGCTACGAACGTTTGCCGAGGAGAACGGAATCACCCACACCACCGTACCGCCGTATCATCCACAAGCGAACCCAGTAGAGAGAGTTAATCAAGTTTTGAAAACGATGATTATCTCCTTTTTGGATCGCGATCACCGCGAGTGGGATGTACACCTGCACGACTTTCGATTCGCTTATAACACAGCGCACCATTCGTCCATTGGGACCTCGCCCGCATTTTTGAATACCGGTCGCGAACTAGTGGCCGCTAACACTCTGCGTCAACGTTGCGATTCAGCGACCGAAATCAGGCCGCGAGATCCGAGGGAGTGGTCGACGCGTATGGAGGCGATGCAGTCGTTACACAGCTAGGTTAACGAAAATTTAGAGGAACCGTACCGAAGGCAAGCGGCCTATTATAATCGAAAGAGACGAGATCGTGTCTTTGAAGTGGGAGACCTAGTATTGAGGAGGCAACACACCTTGTCGAACGCGGCACAGAATGTTGCTGCGAAATTAGCGCCGAGGTTTCAGGGCCCGTTTCGAGTTAGTAGAGTACGGTCATCTGTGGTGTATGAGCTCGCTAGTTTAGACCATACCCCGCAGGGAAAGGTGCATGTAAAGGACTTAAAACCCTACCGCGCCCCCGAATAAGGTTGTTTTCGTCAGTATCAGTTAGGCTAGGTAGTTGTAGTATTATCCACTCGTAGAGTACAGCTGAGAATCGTGGGTAGAATATCGAGTAGTAAAGGCGGTGACGTGGCGAGAGGGAGTGAAGTAGCGGCGAGAGGCCAAAGCGACGGAGGAGTCGCAGACGATTTCTTGTGGGGGGAGGGGAAGTTTTGGGAATTTAGGGAGCAGCGGATCGGATGGGGGTTTGCTCAAATTGGTGTAGTGTCAGGTGGAGGGGCAGATTTTATTTTTCTTTTTTTTTTGGGCCTCTCTACCTTTCTTGAGCGTTTTAGTGAGTCCGATGGCTGGCCACGGTGAGGACAAAAATTTTGGTTTTTGGATGTCGAGATGTTCGAAGTAGTTTTTGGTTGTCGAGATGTTCGAGGTAGTTTTTGGGGTGTCGAGGTGTTTGAGAGGAGTTCTTGTGAGTTTCTTGTGCGTTCCCCAGTCACCGATACTCGGACGCGGCTATCGGGATGGGAAGGGGCCCTGCCAGATCGACCGCTGACACATTCCGCCGCTTCTCCCCCGCACGTTTCGCAGGGCGAAACTAGTAGAGTCGGATAGAGTAACCGCGTTGGCAGCAAGCGACACTCGTCGAGATCTCCTCGGTCCTTTTTAAGTAGGAGGGAGTTGTGACGTGACATTTTGTCCATCACTGTGCGGACTCGTCGACTCGCGCTTCCTACCGGCTCGAAGGGCGAGCGCGTAGGCGAACGCGCACGCGAGCGCGCGTGCCAACGCACCTGCGAACGTGCGTTAAAATTCGCGTCACTTATTTTACTCGGCAGATTTTCTTCTTTTATACTATCATTTCTTTTGCGTAATGACCGAGCGTATCAGGAAGTGTAGGCGCCACGGGTCACGCTCGGCAGCTGCGGTGAAATGTCGTTGTATCATCGTGCCGTCTCGCCCGCCACCCTTGGAAGGAAGACAGAAGAAGGACCAGATCGTAAGGACGGTCGAAGAGCAGAGAGAAGGGCACACATCCGGGAGCCCGGATTAGCAGATTGTACCATTTTATATCATTGCTTGTAACCGCTGTCGCATAAAAAAAGGGACCATACTTTCACCATACATCCCTTGCAGAGCACCGAAGGAGGCCAGAATTCCCGGCCACCCTTGAGAAACCGGACGGGCGCCCGTCGGGAGCCTAGGGCCCCGACGGGGAGCGAGGAGGAAATCCATCCCGATCTCCCCCGCCAGGTCAGGAAGTGCAGGGGCCGTGGGCCGAGGCGCCACCCATGAAAGGGATCTTCATTGCGCGCTCGTAGGAGCCAGGATTCAAGGCCGCGAGGCACGCGCGGATACCGTAACACGCGGAAGCCAATCAGTGTGACTGTCTCCCCCCGCCGG
>NW_017300182.1:99383-101793 GCF_001594075.2 Trachymyrmex cornetzi | reverse complement strand
TGGATCGCACGTAAGCCAGCTCGCACCGTAACGATAGAATCGGCGCAATGGCTGCCGTGTAGAGAATTGGGAATTATTAGCTGTCGCATTTCGAGAGTCCGAGTAGGGGAGGTAATATTCGCTGCCGAGTGGAAGTAAATTAGAGTCGTGTGGAGAGAATCGAGGGCCGAGTCGCGCTCGTTCCTCTCGCCACGGGAGAGTCACTTCCGGCTTCCGAGTAGAGTAGAGTCGCGCAGAAACGCGTAGAGTAGCCACGTTGTCGAGTTTCGTCGTGTTGCGTAACGACGCTTAGAGTAGTTGCGTTACTGTTTAGTATCGCGTCGCGTAAACACGCTTGCTATAATTGTGTCGCCGAGCATTGTGCTGTCGCCTCGGAACGCGGATTTCCGCGTTGCCGAGTGAACTTCCGGTTGCGGTGTCACCGAGTAGAGTCCGTTTCCGGAATTCACACTGTCGAGTAGAGTCGTGTCGCATAAAGGAGTTCGCTATAATCGCGTCGCACCATCGCGTAGCGTCGGCCGCGGGCCAGCGTGACACGTCCGGGAGTCTGGTGATACAGCGGGTACGGGTTCTTGCCGGTTGTCGAAGGGCGGGCGTTTGACACCGTCGGAAGATACCGCGGGGAAGGTCGGGGCTCGTGCTGTAGCGTTTGACCGGCGTCCGGTGTTAGGATTAAGTTAGCGGCTCTCTGTGCGAGTACCGAGAATATCGAGTAGAGCGGAGGAGCGAAGCTCCGGAAAGTACTTGTAATTGCTTCACTAATGTAATTTATCATATTTACTTTATCACATTCTTTTCAAATATAATTGTTCTTATTATTACGCTCCCGCGTAGTTTATTCTTGTGGCCTATCTCTCTCGCCCTCCGACAAATTTCCCACACCTCTTGCGACCCACCCCCTACCGTCGCGAATCGGTTACGGGCAAAAGTGAGGAGATTTCGGAAAGAGTGGCACGCTCTCTCGTGCCTGGCGCCCAACTTAGAATAAGAATTACAATTTTGGCCGAAAAACCGTCTGGCTGTCGCAAAATTCTGCTACGGAGGGAGAGAAGATACTTTTGCGTACTTTTGAGTACCAAGAACGCGCGACGAAGTTGTGCCGTTGCTTGCGAGTATGGTTACAAATTTGACGCCCAACGTGGGGCTCGAACCCACGACCCTGAGATTAAGAGTCTCATGCTCTTGACGTCACGCTATTGAGATTTTCTCCGTTTTTTGAGTCAAAGCATTTAAGTAATTTACCCGAGGATCAGAGATCAAGTTGTGCGGTTAAGAATGTTTTCACTGGGAAGTATTAGATAATTATTCGGAAGTGTAATTTTGAACCCGGTGCCAAAAAGATTACGAAGCTTATAGGCGAATCTACGTGGATCGGCTTTTCGAATGTTCTTGTAGTTAGGAAACGTGAGATTGATCTCTAATCGCTTGAGAGTATATATGCATTCGCGGGGTGAGTCTACCGGTTTCTTTTGATCTAATAACTGCGCAAATTTTTGGAAATAGGGGAAAGGATCATGATTTGAAATGAGAGCTGATTTTATTTGAAATCTTAATCTCTTCTCTCGCTGTCTTCGTTCGCCTTTAGTAGGCATGAAAGTAATATAAAAGAATTATCAATGTTCTGAAGAACTGCCGTGAGACGGGGGCCAAGCTATTGGCAGCGACAGTCGTAACAGTCCTCTGGATGTGAGATAATCTGGAGACACTGGTAGTGTCTCGGCGCTAAGCTGTGCGAAGCGACACTGCGTGCCTCCTTTACGCGAACCGACGAGTTGCGGCAGATCGAGATTATCGGATCTCAATAACGGCTGAACCGATCGCGTTCTATGTATGCTCAATCGATAGTCACCACACGGATTGTGTGATAAAAGTGCTTTTATTTTTTTTCTACGTGCCCTACGAGCGGAGATATCGCGACGCAAAGTTCCGAACTGCTACTTTTTCAGTCCATTTTTCAGATACGTCGTCCTTATTTTGTCATTGTCATTATCGTCGTCGACCAGGAGAAAATGTCCTTCTCGTTTTTTCGACACTAGAGGGCTTTTGACTTAACCTAGCGATGGCAGCATTGCACATTCGAATGTTATCAACCACACATGACGGCTGTGATAATCAGCGATGGCAACATTGTCACATATACGATGTGACGTGCACGCGGCGCATTATTATTATAATTAATTGAAATTAAAATGAAATTTAATTAATAAAATGAATTAAAATACAATATTAATTATAATTAAAATGAAATATCGAGATTGTCGTTGAAGATCTAGATATTTACCGCGTCGAGGAAGAGGGTGTATAGATATTCAGGAATTAAGCGTCTAGGTGTTCGCCGTCGAGTAAGTAGATGTCTAGATCGAAGAAATGGGTGTCTAGATGATCGCCATCGAGGAAGTGGGTGTCTAGG
>NW_017300182.1:89469-99283 GCF_001594075.2 Trachymyrmex cornetzi | reverse complement strand
GGTGTTGTCTACATGTTCGCCATCGAGGAAGTTGGTGTCTAGGTGTTCGCCGTCGAGGAAATGGATGTCTAGGTGTACGCCGTCGAGGAAGTGGGTGTCTAGGTGTTCGCTATTGGGGAAATGGGTGTCTAGGTATTCGTCGTCGAGGAATTTGTTGTCTAGGTGTTCGCCATCGAGGAAATGAGTGTCTAGGTGTTCGTCATCGAGGAAGTGGGTGTCTAGGTGTTCGCCATCGAGAAAATGGGTGTCTAGGTGTTCGCTATTGAAGAAATGGGTGTCTAGGTATTCGCCGTCGAAGAAATGGATGTCTAGGTGTTCGCCGTCGAGGAAGTGGGCGTCTAGATGTTGGCCGTCGAAGAAGTGTCTAGATGTTCGCCGTCGAAGAAGTGAATGTCTAGGTGTTGTCTACATGTTCGCCGTCGAGGAAATGGGTGTCTAGGTGTTTGCTGTTGAGGAAGTGGGTGTCTAGGTATTCGCCTTCGAGGAAGTGGGTGTCAAGGTGTTTGCCTTCAAGAAAGTGGGTGTCTAGATGTTTGTCTTCGAGGAAATGGGTGTCTAGGTGTTCGCCTCTCATTCTGACAGGTTTGACTCTAGATAGCAAGAGGTAAATGTGGCATTTAGTATTAACCTTTTAACGGCGGGAAAATGTAAGTTAAAATCGACCTTTTATTAGACGTAAAATTTATAAATAAATTCAATTAATTTCTTATGTGCAGTCTCCAACCAGACTGCTAGTCGATATATCGACCAGCCCCGTCCGCAAGGTAAAGTCCAATGTAAAAAAATTTGGCGTGAAGGTTTGAGAGTATTTTCCTACGTAATTTGTTGCGCTGAATACGGGAAAAATCGTGAAAAAAATCCTGGTGGCCTTGACCTTGAAAATCGCCATTTCAAGGTCAAATTTTTTTTGCTATTATTTTGGCTTCAAAGTTGGTATACCCACGTTTTTAGATGCGCTTAGTACAAAAAAATAGTCATATGTGTCGCAAATGTCACCCTCAAGAATATTTCAAGGACACCAGTTATTATAGAGTAAGCGTTTGTCAGTAAACATGCTTACTGCCCAAAGTGTCACGAGGAAGCTGCTGAATAATCGTACATCATTTTCAAGCCCTTTTACTCACTTTTACTCGTCCATTCCTCAAATAATGACTTTTTCAAAAACCTCTAAATATGAAGATGGACAATGGCTCCCTAAAATAGTTTTTCAAAAAACATATAAAAATTACATAAAAAATTATAGTAGCTCCATATTCTATGAAAGAAATACTCTGACTTTCGCTCTTAGCGTGACCCTGAATCAACAACGTGGATATGGCGAAAATGTGATCCCTTTGGGGTGCTTGATTTTCGTGAGTCCCCTTGCCTCTCACGTTGGGGTGCTTGATTTTCGTGAATCCCCTTGCCTCTCACCTCAGAATACTTGACTTCATGGTAATGTCGCTTGTGTGTGGTACTCTTCAAAGCATGGTGCTGCCCATAGAGGAGTATCACAACTGGGGCATATGTACATCGTTCGACGTGTAATCTTACGCAAAGAGCACAAGTAACATCTTCGACTTGTACGATGCCTCGGGAAATGACGACCAACTAATCGAGTAGGAGGACTATCGTTGCGAGAGATGCTTTCAGTAGGATCAAGTTTCAATAACGATCTAATAACCTCTAATCGAAATGAAGGAAACGGTGTATGTCCTTCATTTCTCAATTTATATAAAGCATGAGCATTAGATAGACATAGATCAATAAGGTGAAAAAATAGCTTGCGATACCACTTCATTGATTTTCTCACTGTTTCTGTTATAGATAATTGTCTATCTACATTATCTACACCGCCCATATTTTTATTGTATTCGTGGACACACGCTGGCTTCATAATGTCTTCATTTGTTCGATGATTCCTTTTTCCAGTTGCACAGAATTCAAGTTCGTGCACACTTGTAAGCATGTGAACACTACGTTTATCTTGCCACTTCATTGCCATCCACACATCATTATGAGCGACTTGTACTTCACCTCGCACTAATTTGTTTTCTAGCTTTGGCATTTTCTTTCTATTTGCTTTTACCGTGCCACACATTCCTGTGTTACGATCATGCAAAAATTCTGCCAAAATAGGAGATGTATACCAATTGTCTACATACACAACATGACCCTTATAAAAATAAGGTTGTAAGAAGTGAGCGACAATATCGCCAGTAACACCCAAACCAAACTTTGGTAATCAGTATCTGCACCAGTATAAACAATAAAGCACAATATGAATCCAGTCTCGCAGTCTACTAACTCGAAAAGCTTGATGCCAAAACGATTTCTCTTCAAGGGAATATATTGCTTGAATCAAAGCCTACCTTTCCATAATAACAGACTTTCATCTATGCACAGATTTTTGCCTGGAATAAGAGCTGCCGAGAATTTACTTTGTAGGTGATCTATTACTGGCTTTATTTTCACTAAAGGATGATCTACGATTTCTGAGTCATCTTCGTTATCGTGAAAATGTAAATAACGCAGAATTTGAATATATCTATCACGAGACATTATTTGACCAAAAATTGGAGTGTGCAACAAATGATCTGTAGGCCAATAATTTTTCAAGTTGCCTTTCCGAACATGGTCCATTAGAATCGAAAGACCGAGAAAATTTTCAAAGTCATTTGTTGTGAGAGGACACCAAGCTTTTATATGGGAAGTTTGAACTTCATGATTTTGAGTTTCATAACGATTCGTCTCTATAATCCTTTCAAGCAGAGAAGAATCACAAAAATAATTGAAATAGTCAATTGGCCTATTCCCCGATGTAGAGATATTCGGATTTATTTCGGAGCTACCTTCGAAATCTTTGATAGATGGGTAAAAATATGCGTCCTCAAAAATTTGATTTCCGCCATAATCGTCTCCCAAATCAATATCACCAATTTCTTCAGTCTCTGAGTCTCGTACCTCTGGTTCGGACTCGCCACTACTCCAAGCTTCATTTTCAGCCATTTTATCAAAGATAAGAATTTGATGTACTGTTTGGATAATAGTGTCAAAATAATAATAATAATAATAATAGTAATAAATAAATACTGGAAGAGTTCTAATCAGTAATATATTACAAATGAAAAGTAGCAATCTGCAGCACCTTTACTTTATACAAGAAAATGAGTAAACAATTTTAGTCCTCTACAAGAAAGAAAGAACCGAGTGCTAACCCGCTGGCAGGTACTAACGACAATTTCAATTTTTTACCCTGAATTCACCTTGAAGATGAGTTTCGCGATACGTGGTACTATTTTTTTCGTATTCAGCGCATCAAAAAAGATAGGTATGCCAACTTTCAGACCGAAATAGCAAAAAAAAAAATTGATCTTGAAATAGCGATTTTCAAGGTCAAAGATGCTCCCAGGAATTTTTACACTATTTATCCAATATTCAACGTGTTAAGACTTTACGTTCTTTTGCTCAATCGTTTATTATTATCATTATACTACAGCATTTCATTTTACATTTAGTTTAATAAACAGTGCAATACGCCTCTAATAGATGGCGCGCTTAATGGTTGGAGAGAAGGTGCGCGCGGTGTGTTGTTCGGTACAGTATTTTGTTCGTTTGGTTCGTTGTTGTAAGCATTAAGAAAGACATTCTGTAAGCACATAATTTTGTGGAATAAAAGCATTTTTTAGCAAAGGGGATTCTCTACAGAAAACTTCCCTAACATAGTTTTGGTCCTTCGAGCCGGATCGGTAGTCAATTAATCGGACTATCGAAGAATTACGACAGATAAGCAGAAACGCGGCAATTGTGTTGCAACGATAGAGGTTAGTTTGGCCGGTCGTTCACAAGGCAAAAGTCCGTAACATATTCACGCATATTCAAGCAATATATAGAGCATGGAGAATCTCACCAAGTTAAGAGCGAAAAGAACAAATGTGAAAGGACAACTCACGCAGTTTGTTAAGTTCGTGAGGGATCATGGAGAAGAGCGCAAAGAGCAGTCACCAGACAGGATTAGACGAGCGGAAGAGCTATACAGTACGTACAATGAGGTTCAATCGCAAATTGCAGAATTAAAATTAGAAGCAATAATAGGAAAAAACCCACCGCCGTCCCAGAAAGAAATGCAGGCGTTAGATGCAAAGATAACGCGAGAGAGACAGGCAGTTGAGGATACTTATTTTGAGTATTTAGCCATAGCGAAACAGTTGGTAGAAGCGGAACAAACAAATGTTGTAGTTCATCAACAGGAACAGCAGGTAAACAATCTCAGTGTAAAATTGCCTACGCTTCAACTTCCAAAATTCAATGGCAGCTACGACCAGTGGTTAATGTATAAAGATACCTTCACGTCGGTTATAGATTCAAATGTTAGATTGACAAGCATTCAAAAGTTTCAATATCTCCGTAGCTGCTTAACAGGAGAGGCTTTGCAGGTAATACATACCTTAGAGACTACAGTAGAGAATTACGAAATAGCATGGCGACTGATCAAAGAAAGATATGAAAACAAAAAGTTAATTATTAATACACATATAAAAGAGCTTTTTGAATTGCAAACCGTAAACAAGGGTAGTCATGCCGCGTTGAGAACTTTCATAGATTCTATCAGAACTCATGTCAGGGCATTAGAAGTACTGAAGCAGCCTATAGCACATTGGGATACCATTCTCATTTATTTGCTGAGTGACAAGCTGGATTACACAACAAGAAAGGACTGGGAATTAGAAATAGGCAAGAGAGATGCAGACAGCATGCCATCTCTAGAGGCGTTGTTAGAATTTTTAACAACTAGAGCTCACACATTGGAATTAGTAGAGGGATCGAAGAATAAGCAAGAGCATGCGAAGTATACAGCACTCAAAAAAGTCGGCAAAAAAGTAAACGTGGCAGCTACATTACCATCGTGCGTATTTTGCGAAGGTCAACATCATGTATCGAAATGTGAGAAGTTTCAGAAGTTGTCAGTTTCAGAAAAGAGGGAAGAAGTAAGAAAGCGACAGTTATGTTTTAATTGTTTGCGTAAAGGTCATTATATTCAAGCGTGTATAGCCTCTACTTGCAAGGTATGTTCGAAAAAGCATAACACGATTTTGCATATGGATCAAGGAGAGCAGATAGAAAACAAGACCACAACAGGGATGAACAGCAAAGACAAATCCAACACAACAGGTTTATCAAAGGAATTAAGGGCTAATACAGAAGCATCGGGTAAAGAAGCAGCAGTGATAGTGCATACAACGCGACTTACCGAATCTATAGTTTTCATAGCTAAAATATACGTCATGGACTATGAAGGAAATTGGAGAGTCTGTCGAGCCATGATGGATCCAGGCTCACAAAGTAATATCATCACCAAGGACTTAGCAAGAAAATTGAAGTTAAAGGGAAACAGAGTTGAGGTGCCAATTAGCGGTATAAGTCAAACGCAAATTACAGCGAAAGAATCAACTAGCATACGAATCAAGTCGATGCATAATGAGTTTTCGGCAGAATTAGATTGTTTAATAATGCCATCCATAACGGAAAGGTTACCACACATCAAGGTTAATACGCATAACTGGGATATTCCAGAAGAATTGAATTTAGCAGATCCAAGTTTTAATTTACCAGGAACAATAGACATCCTTCTAGGAAGCAGCCACTTTTGGACATTAATGCGTGCTGGACAAAGAGAACTCAGCGATGCCTTGCCTAGGCTGCAAGAGACGCAGCTAGGTTGGATAGTAGGAGGTGAACTAATAAATCCAAGAGCATTGAGCAACAAACGAGTTTGTAATATAGCAGCTATAAATCTAAACGAGCAGTTAATAAAATTCTGGAGCATTGAGGAATCCCCGATTCAGCAACGGGAGAATTTATATACGCCACAGGAGCAATTAGCAGAAGATCTGTTCTTGCATACTGTGCGAAGAGATCAGGATGGCAGATACATAGTGCGTATGCCAAGAGAAGAGTCCATCAAGCTAGGCAATTCGGAAAGCATAGCAATCAAAAGATTCTTAGCGATAGAAAGAAAGCTAAATCAGCAACCGAAGTTGAAAGCAGACTATCATAAATTTGTAAAGGAGTATGAAGAATTAGGACATATGTCCATAGTCCAACCACCATATTCCATGCCAGAAAAGGAGTACTATTACCTCCCGCATCAACCAGTGATCAAGATAACAAGCTTAACAACAAAACTACGTGTAGTTTTCGATGGATCTTCTAAGTCATCAACCGGCACATCTTTAAATCAGAAATTGTTAAGCGGAGCCAACCTTCAGAGAGATTTATGGGAAATTATGATTAGATTCAGAGCACACCAGTATGTGATGACGGCAGATATTAAAATGATGTTCAGGTAAATTTGGATAGCCGAAGAAGATAGAGATCTTCAGAGGATTGTTTGGAGATATGACGCCACGGATCCGATTCAGGTATACTCATTGAATACCGTGACATATGGAACTACATGTGCACCATTTTTAGCCATGCGTTGTTTAAGACATCTAGCAACGCAGCCAGAGGCAATGACGCGAAAGGCACCAGCAGCAGCATTACTTCAAGACTTTTATATGGACGACGTGTTAACAGGCAGCCACACATTAAAACAAGCAATCAAATTAAGGAATGAGCTATCAGAACTACTTGGAGCGGCAAGATTTCCTCTCAGGAAGTGGAGAGCGAGTGATACAAGAATATTACAAGGTCTTTCTCAAGAGATCGAAGAAGATTCACTATTGGTTTTAGATGATGCAGTGCCTTCGAAGACGCTAGGTTTGCTATGGGACTCATCCAAAGATCAGTTACAATATTCAGTAAGTCTGACGGACAGCAATCAGAATACGAAACGCAGTATTCTGTCGCAAATTGCGAGGATATACGATCCATTAGGATTAATAGGGCCTGTGTTGATCGTAGCCAAAATAATTATGCAAAATTTATGGAAACTAGATGTAGGTTGGGATGATCCGGTTCCGCCAGCTTTTTACGAAGCATGGTCTAATTACTATGCTTCGCTTGAAACGCTTAACCAATTCCGGATATCCAGAAACTTCAACCCACAAAACAGCAAGCAATCATTCACGCTCCATGGGTTTGGAGACGCCTCGGAAAAGGCGTATGGCGCTAGCATCTACTGCGTCTATGAAACGAAGCAAGGAGAACGCAAATCATACCTCATGTGTTCCAAAGCAAAGGTAGCACCTCTAAAAACGATCTCGCTACCTAAACTAGAACTATGTGCAGCACTTATATTAGCTCGATTGCTAGCAGCAGTAATAAAGGCTATGAAGCATACAATCAAAGATGTCCATCTGTGGAGTGACTCCACTATAGTGCTGTGTTGGCTAGATACACTTCCTCACAAATTAAAGACATATTACGCAAATCGAGTCACAGAAATACATGAACTTATACCAGAAGCCAAGTGGCATCATGTGCCTTCAGCCCAGAACCCTGCCGACATGTTGTCAAGAGGAACTACAGTCGATCAGTTGAGATCAAATAGCTTGTGGTGGCATGGCCCTACATGGCTCGCACACGAAGATCAATGGCCTAAGCCAATCGCAAATGTACCAACTGCTAAAATAGAACTACGGAAAGAAAATGTATTTGTAGCAGCAGAGTCTCGACAGGATGTTCTTCAGAGATATTCTTCCTTCAGCAAACTCAAGAGAATTATAGCATATTGTCTACGATTTAGGGATATTCTGTCAAATCAACGCAATTTTAATGCTTTAAATCCCGAGGAACTTAAAAGAGCAGAACTGATTATCAGCCGCATGGTGCAAGCGGAACGGTTTCCGCGAGAAGCATGTTCATTACAGCAAGGAAAAGAAGTACCTGCTAATAGTCAATTAGCTGCACTCAACCCCTTTTTGGATGAAGCAGGAGTCATCAGAGTAAGGGGCAGATTAAAACACGCAGACCTTCCATACAATCAGAGGCATCCGATTGTTCTACCAGCGAGACATCACATCACGGAGATCTTATTAAGACAAGAGCATATTAAATTACACCACTGTGGGCCTCAGCAGCTGTTAGCAGACATCAGGACGCGATATTGGCCTCTTTCGGGAAGACGAGAAGCTAGAAAGATTGTGAGACGATGTATATCGTGCTTTAGATACCGACCAAGCATTCCTAAATTGAAGATGGCAGATTTACCAGCATTTAGAGTTACCACCGATATCAGACCATTTAGCGTTTGTGGAATTGACTTCGCAGGTCCATTTAGCCTTCGAGAAAGCAAGAGAAGAGGTAACCTTCCTATCAGCAAAGCCTACGTAGCAGTTTTCGTTTGCTTTAAAACGAAAGCTGTACATCTTGAATTAGTTAGCAGCCTATCAACTGAGGACTTCATGTCCGCCTTTCGACGCTTTTGTGCAAGAAGGGGAACGTGCTCTCATGTGTACTCGGACAATGGCACTAACCTGGTAGGTGCTGCAAACGAGCTTAAGGAAATCTATGAGTTTCTCAAGACGCAGGAGTCTTGCATCGCGACAAGATTGGCAACGCAGAATATAAAGTGGCACTTCATACCTCCCCGATCGCCACATTTCGGAGGACTTTGGGAGACTGCCGTTAAAAGCGTCAAACGCCATTTATGAATCACCATGAAGGGTTTGATCTATACCTTTGAGGAATATTATACCTTATTGGTCGAAATTGAAGGTATTTTAAATAGTAGGCCACTGACAGTTCTATCATCAGATCCCAACGACTTAGAACCCCTCACACCCGCCCATTTCCTTATTGGAGACGCCTTAACAATGCCCGTTGAAAAAGATTTATTGAGTATCAAGGATACGCATTTATCTCGATGGCAACACATTCAAAAGTTACGCCAGCATTACTGGCAACGATGGCAGAAGGAGTATTTACAGCAACTACAAGCCCGAACCAAATGGAAAGAGGGTGACGACGTGGTACGGGTTGGAGACTTGGTTCTTTTGATCGAGGACAACCTACCTCCGCTGCAGTGGAAATTAGGACGGATCGAAGCGTTGCATCCAGGAGAGGATGGTGTCATAAGAGTAATAACTGTACGGACGTCCACGGGAAGTTACAAGCGCGCCGTTAAGAAGATATGTGCCCTTCCCTATAAAAACTAGAGACTTTATCATACAAGTTTGTAGATTCTAATAACTCAGTTATTCAGTTAAAATTGTTAGTCTTAAGTTGTATAATTCATTATTTATCATTAGATAACTTTATTTGTAGTCAGTAGCAATATTGTCAAGGTGACATACAGTTTAATTGAAAGATGCCCTTTCAAGGGGGGCGGAATGTTAAGGCTTTACGTTCTTTTGCTCAATCGTTTATTATTATCATTATACTACAGCATTTCATTTTACATTTAGTTTAATAAACAGTGCAATACGCCTCTAATAGATGGCGCGCTTAATGGTTGGAGAGAAGGTGCGCGCGGTGTGTTGTTCGGTACAGTATTTTGTTCGTTTGGTTCGTTGTTGTAAGCATTAAGAAAGACATTCTGTAAGCACATAATTTTGTGGAATAAAAGCATTTTTTAGCAAAGGGGATTCTCTACAGAAAACTTCCCTAACACAACGCATAAAATTTTCCCTGAAAAAACATCAAATATTATGTGTCTCCTGGTTGGTCGACCACTCCCGCCCTTAAAGGTTAACCGTTAAACTATTCAGGTTAGAATCTGTCACATCGGTGGAACAGAGGAACACGTATGAACACGTGAGGCTAGAATAAATATTCTCTGCTGTTCAATTAATATTATCTTATAAAATTTATAATAACTTTTATTGCAATATTCTTTCGTACGCAGGTTTAAGAAAGTGTTTGCAATGCAGTAGAAAGCGTGTATATATAT
>NW_017300182.1:88965-89169 GCF_001594075.2 Trachymyrmex cornetzi | reverse complement strand
AATAAGAACAATTATATTTGAAAAGAATGTAGTGAAGCAAATGTGATAAATTACAGTAGTGAAGTAATTACAAGTACTCTCCGGGGCTTCGCCCCTCCGCTCTGCTCGATACTCTCGGTACTCGCACAGAGAGTCGCTAACTTAATCCTAACGCCGGATGCCGGTCATACGCCACAGTACGAGCCCCGACCTTCCCCGCGGTAT
>NW_017300182.1:88608-88886 GCF_001594075.2 Trachymyrmex cornetzi | reverse complement strand
CGCCGGCCCGCGGCCGACGCCACGCGATGGTGCGACGCGGTTATAGCGAACTCCTTGATGCGACACGACTCTACTCGATAGCGTGAATTCCGGAAACGGACTCTACTCGGTAACACCGCAACCGGAAGTTCACTCGGCAACGCGGCAATCCGCGTTCCGAGGCGACAGCACAATTCTAGCAAGCGCGTCTCCGCGACCAAACGATAACGCAATTACAACAATCGTCGTTACGCGACCCGACGAAACTCGACAAACGTGACTACTCCGCGCGTTTCCAC
>NW_017300182.1:85463-87381 GCF_001594075.2 Trachymyrmex cornetzi | reverse complement strand
GTAGGAAGCACGAGTCTGCCGTCGACAAGTCCGCACAGTGACGGACAAAATGTCACGTCACAGTATACTTGAATTTAAAAGATAATGATTTATTTTTATGGTAGTTTTTTCATTATTAAAAACATACAATATAAAAATGAGTAAAGGACTCTTATAACTCAAACATAAAACAATATGTAAAAAACAATTAATTAGAAATATACAATATAAAAATGAGTAAAAGACTTATAATTCAAACATAAAACAATAAGTAAAGAACAATTAATGCCCATTTCCACCAACGTGAATTAACTTTAATCTCGGTTCAATTTATCTTTAGAATTAGAAAAAGACGAAGAGTAAGTTGAACCGACATTAAAGTTAATCTATGTTGGTGGAAATGGACATAAGAGCGTAAAACATCTAAATATTAGAAAAATAATTATAAAAGCGAAAATTATCTTATATCTTTTTCGCGTTTAATCTATATACAAACTTACCTTTTTAAAAAAAAGGTAAAAAAAGCGCTAAGCGTTGGTGAAACTGGCCCAAATGATGCTTCTCGTAAAGAATCACCATTTGGGCCAATTTCACCAACACCAATTACTTAATCGGCCGAGAAACTGATAACTAATCACGTTTGCTGTTTAGTAGAACTAATGATATGTATCATTTGTACAAAAGTTTTGATATCAACAACTGGCACCAAGTTAAATTTTACCATTTTAATCCTCCCAAAGAAAAAATATAATAGTAACTTTAATTTCTTTCTTAATTTATTAAACTCTAATGATATATATTATTCGTATGAAGGATTTGATATCAACAAAATTTGCGCCAAGCTAAATTCATCAAAATTTTATCAAAGTTTTAAGTATTATTCGTAAAAAAGATTTGATATCAACAATTGGCGCCAAGTTAAATTCCATGTAATTCGAATACCAAATTAAATAAGTAATATTAACTTTAATGATATGTATCATTCCTATAAAAGATTTGATATCAAGAACTGGCGCCAAGTTAAATCCCATTTCTCTATTCCATGCCAAATTAAATAAATAATAAATATTAATCTAATGATATGTATTATTTGTACGAACGATTTGATATCAACAACTGTGGCGCCAAGTTAAATTTTACAAAATGAAAAGTAAAACTCAAGTGATACTATCTTTATTATTTATTTAATCCAAATGGTACCATCTTTAATTTTTATGCAATGAAACCTAAGTATACATATATACTTATTGAAGAATCTTCCTATTCCAATCCAAATGGTTTAAATTTATCTTAAATGATATTATTATATCGCAATTCATTCAAAGATATTTCCTCTTCCAACTAAAGTAGTGATTATTTAATTCTCCTTCAAAACATTATACAAAACATTATCACAAAATTGCGTTACCTTGCTCAATTTAAGTGTTACCACAAAAAATTAAAGAATTAACCGTATAAAATGAAAAAATTTAATTTAAATAGACAAATTTTTCATGTAAAAACACTTGGCGCTGCTAAGTCTCAATATATAATAATAACATGGTAATATAGTAGTAAAGCATGAATGTAAGTAAGAAGGATAAGAATATAATACTTAGAAAAATAATATAATTAAGAAGCATATTAATAAAAAGAAGTCAGAATCATATTAAAAAATATGAATAGTTCGAAAAATAAAAACCATCCCCAATGAGAGTTAAAATATCTAGCATGTGTATGATTGAGTATAGAGTATAGAGGCGTGTAAATTATGATGATTGTTGTGAATGCTATTAAGTTTAAATCAAAGAAAAATAAACTTATTGTTAGTAAGATAATATTTTTAATTAATATTTGTAAGCCATGCATTATGAAAGAGAATTTATTATTACTTTTATTATTACTTTTAAATTATATTACAATTATATTACAATAATTATTATTACTTTTAAATTATATA
>NW_017300182.1:84751-85265 GCF_001594075.2 Trachymyrmex cornetzi | reverse complement strand
AGGTAACGCAATTTTGTGATAATGTTTTGTATAATGTTTTGAAGGAGAATTAAATAATCACTACTTTAGTTGGAAGAGGAAATATCTTTGAATGAATTGCGATATAATAATTTCATTTAAGATAAATTTAAACCATTTGGATTGGAATAGGAAGATTCTTCAATAAGTATATACGTATACTTAGGTTTCATTGCATAAAAATTAAAGATGGTACCATTTGGATTAAATAAATAATAAAGATAGTATCACTTGAGTTTTACTTTTCATTTTGTAAAATTTAACTTGGCGCCACAGTTGTTGATATCAAATCGTTCGTACAAATAATACATATCATTAGATTAATATTTATTATTTATTTAATTTGGCATGGTATAAAGAAGTGGGATTTAACTTGGCGCCAATTCTTGATATCAAATCTTTTATAGGAATGATACATATCATTAAAGTTAATATTACTTATTTAATTTGGTATTCGAATTACATGGAATTTAACTTGGCGCCAATTGTTGATATT
>NW_017300182.1:83024-84686 GCF_001594075.2 Trachymyrmex cornetzi | reverse complement strand
TGTTGATATCAAATCTTTCATACGAATAATACATATCATTAGAGTTAAATAAATTAAGAAAAAAATTAAAGTTACTATTATATTTTTTCTTTGGGAGGTTTAAAATGGTAAAATTTAACTTGGCGCCAGTTGTTGATATCAAATCTTTTATACAAATGATACATATCATTAGTTCTGCTAAACAGCAAACGTGATTAGTCATCAGTTTCTCGATCGATTGAGTAATTGACGTTGGTGAAACTAGCCCAAATGGTGATTTTTTGCGAGAAGCACCATTTGGGCCAGTTTCAACAACGCTTAGCGCTTTTTTTACCTTTTTTTTAAAATGTAAGTTTGTATATCAGTTTTACGGCCGATTAAGTAATTGGCGTTGGTGCATTATGAATACTCAAAGAAAGTGTTATAAAACAGAGGCCACGCTATTAGTAGCGACAAACGCAACAGCCCCTCGGATACTCACGTATATGTACTTATATGTAATTGAATGAGATGCAGAGCAGAGACTTAGGTTTCAATCGATTTGATTCAGTATTTTCGTTTAATAAGAAAAGCAGAACAATGAGAGAAGAAAAATATAAGTTTGTGTTTCTGATGAAACGCGAGGATAGTTCTTACCTTGATCTAACTGATTTCTGACTATACTGGATAGGTTTCTACTTTTGCTTTATGAAAAACTGAATGACTGAACTGTTGAACAACTGACTGAATAGCTGAATAACTGACTGAATGAAAACTGAATGTATGACTGTTGTAGAACTGAATGAAAGAATGACTGTTTGACTGAATAACTGAATAAAAGCCGAACAAATAATTGAACTATTGAACAACTGAATAACTGAATAACAGAATAACTGACTGAATAAAAACTGAATGTATGACTGACTGACTGCTTTTGGCAGTTCCTTTTATATTTTGGAAATGAATGTAGGAGTGTTCTTTCAAGACCAATCAATGTTCCTCAAAATTTGGTAGAAACTATATTCGCGCTTGTTTCCTTAAGATAAGGCAGCAAGGCTCCGCGTAAGCCCTACTCCCCACTCTACAAGTTTAATCGTAATAGGTAATAGTTGAGAGGTTTAATTTATAATAAAAATTCGGTCTTCCTTAACTAACATCCTTATGCGAGGCGAATCTACTACATTCTGAATTATATATCTAAAATTGGTTTAATTTTATTGGAAGAAAGGAAAAAAAAAGAAGAAAAAGGTATTCGTCCTCGCATTCAGGAAGATTTCTATTTTGCTGTTAATTGCTTAATTACTAAACGCTAATGTAATATACATTATCACTAATATAATGTTAATATATTTTTTTATTTAGTTTTTATTTATTATTTTATAGAAAGCCTTCTTTGAAAAAGATCGTGGGATATTCTTAGACATTCTTTAGATAATCTGTGTGACGCATAAAGGTACATAACGTGATCTATCTGTTGATTTGAATGTTTAAATAAAGGGACTAAATGTACCCTCCTATAAAAGAGAAAAGGAATTTTCGGTTTCGAAATAAAGATAAAATAGGAACGAAATATCAAGACCAAGACGAAATACTAATCTAGAGATAAGATAAAAATACACTGTTAGAAATTTCTCAATGAATTTTAATTAACATGTAAAGGAAGCATGTGGTTATGCACGAAATTAAATGTAATGAATGATGTAA
>NW_017300182.1:79798-82931 GCF_001594075.2 Trachymyrmex cornetzi | reverse complement strand
TACGAGATCTGTAACTGAAAAGTAATTTACGTTAATGACATGTAAGAAACGTAAACATATTAAATGTTAAGTGTTAATAGTATTAGGCTTAATTAAAATATTATTAATATTCGTAAATGTAAAAGTACTTTTAAGTACTTTTAACTTTTAAGTTAAGCGTGTTGAAATTTAATGAACTACAAACTTAAATTTCATTAATATGTACATTAATAGTTATTTCAATTACGATTAATTAAATGTCATTTATATCCGTAAATGAAAAGTATATTAAATTTCATTACACTTAATTTTTCAGTTACTTTAAACTTAAATCTTATTAACATGTGCATTAATAGTCCTTTCAGTTACAGAGAAATTAAACTTCATTCACCAATGTACATTAAAAGTTAATGAAATTTAAGAACATTTCTAACAATGTAGGATATAAATCATATATTAGGTGTTAAACTTAATTTCTGTCGCTCGCTACTAGAGGGTATTGGCTCCAACGCTGGCGAGTTTCGACGATGAAGTCATATGTCTTTTGTAGTTTAGACATCGCTGAAAGTGATTCAATCCTCACAGGTTAGATTTCTCGACGCCAAAGAGATTTTCCAATCGATTGAAAATGAATCGCGATAAGCTGTTTTTCCTACATGTGCTTTTTCACTACTTCGAACTCAATAAAACCGCAGCTGAAGCGCATCGCTTATTATCCGAAGTGTATGGTGATGAAACTCCATCGGAAAAAACATGTAGAGTTTGGTTTGAACGCTTCCGAAACGGTGATTTTGATGTGAGAGACAAAGAACCTCCAGGACAGCCGAAAAAATTTGAAGATGTCGAGCTGCAAGAATTGTTTGATGAGAATCTAGCTCAAACGCTTTTAGAATTGTCGAAACAGGTAAATGTTGCTCCAAAGGCCGATTGAGTGACGAATTGATGCAAAAAAGATCATCCGTAGCCAACAATCGACGCAAAGTCATTTTGTTGCATGATAACACTCGACCACATGTCGCGAAAAGCGTGAAGCAGGCACTTCTAGAGCTTGAATGGGAAGTTCTCTCGCATCCAGCGTATTCTCCAGACTTGGCACCTTCGGATTACCATCTCTTCCGATCGATACAACACGCACTTACGGACATACACTTCTCAAGTTACAACAAAGTCCAAAAATGGGTGGATGAATGGATCGCCTCGAAAGACACCGCGTTCTACCGTCGTGGGATTGCCCTGTTGACAGAGATGGGAAAAAGTAGTAGAAAATGGATGAAATTACTTTGATTAAGGTATTCATTCATCTTCCCTTCGAAACAAATCAATTTTGGAGATGAAAAAACGGCAGGAATTAAGTTTAACACCTAATATTTATAATAAGGAAAGAGAGGATTTTATCTGAATGTAACATCATTTTTTTTAGGATAATTCTCTTGAGATTTTTGTATGTGTAATGGTGCTACAACATCTTACTGAATATGATACGATACGCATTGTCACTCTGTTACAAGAGGGCTACAGCCAATGATATATTGCAAACTTAGTAAGAGTTAATCGGTCTGTTGTTAAAAATTTTGTCTTGTTATGTGCTCACACACACACACGCACGTACGCATGCACGCGCGCGTGCACAACATGCATAAATCCAACTGTGCAACCACCACGTGGTATGCTTCGAGTAACGCTAATGTCTGCTACGATATAAGATTAGAATCAATACGGCGAATGCCGTTTTGCTCAAAATTGTAACTTCCAATATAAAGGATATTACTTTAAAAATATCGTAACAGTTTTCTTTTAGTATCATCAGTAGACTCTAAAGTTAAAAACTACGTTAACATCGTAGGATTTCTCTCCATTTTTGATCGAAGTAGATCGAGTTGAATAGAAAAGAGTAATTGTCTCAGTTTTCAACTTCATCTTTTACTTAAGTTTTTACATAAAAAGCTTATTTCTGTCCAAAAAATAATAAGTACGTCTTAAGGTAAAAACTTTAAACTTTTTTTCTCGTTTTTAAGGAATACTGTACGTTACTCCCCAAGTAGAACAAAAACGTTGAAAAAAATGTTGAAAAAACGTTTTTCCGTAACGTTGAGTAACGGTTACAAGTAAACGTTTTTAATACATTTTAAGTGTCCGTGTAAGAAACGTTAAAAATTAATTAAATTAATTAACAATTAATTAAACGTTTATGAAATCAATATAAAAGCAATATAAATTGTAAAACGTTCTTTATTTTACTTTAAAAGAATCATTTTAAAACGTTTACCTATAAGTTTAACTAACGTTTTTACTATATCTACGATAACCTATTTTTATATTGTAATATGTCCGGACGTTCGTTCACTGAGGAAAGTGCATGTAATTTTACATGAAAATTACATATATATGACAGGAAAATTATCTAAATATTACTGGAAATTTTCTAGCAAAGAATATATATCGTAGTATCGAAAATGGATGTAGTGCGTATCTGTACTAATAAAACCCTATCCTGGCATCTTTTATTAGTAAGTCACAAACGACATCTGTTAGAGGCTTTAGTTTATTTTCGTGTTACGCGCGCAGTTGTTGATTCGCGCTATCGCGAGGGCGCGCATTACCCTCAGATTACCGATTTTGTATCGATCGCGGACAAGGGATGATAGAATAACAATGGCGGATGCACGCGCTAGGCGTCACGGCGGATAGTAGAGGAAAGTGGGCGAATTGTGCGCACCTAAGGGATATTTGTTTTCTTGAGATGGTTTTCTAAGTTCCAAGCGATATAAGTATGGAAATAGAAACTATAAACATTCTTCTATCATTACGTAACCTTATCTTGAACAGATTTTCATTCAATAAGGTTGTATTTGAAAAAAAGGAAAAAACGGAAAAGCAAAAAGGAAAAAACGGAAAAGCAAAAAAATTTCTCGCACTTCGGGTAATTGTGTGCAAAACAAAAGTCGTAAGAAATGAATGAATTGTGGAATGTTGACATAGAAATCAGAACATACATTCATTATATTGCAATATAAATATATATTAAACATATTTTAAATGTATATTATACATATTAAGAAAAAATATAAAAATAATATAATAATAATGCACATAGACTTTGGCAAAATGAAATGGCAAAATAAAATAGTAATGCCAAAAAGAAACGAAAAAACTA
>NW_017300182.1:71750-79735 GCF_001594075.2 Trachymyrmex cornetzi | reverse complement strand
CAGTTGCCCGCCGCGATCTGACTCGGTACGAAATATGAATTACTTCAACAATTCCTAACCAAACTTAATAAATAACAGCTTAAAAGATGCACATAATAACGTACTTTAATAACGTATACAGTTTTAAACAAACAAATTAAAAATACGGACTTACCACCTTATTTTCTGAATGCTAAAATAACAAGAAAAGATGTAATTTCATTTTTTTGTATTTCTCTGGCTAGCGATGTATTTACGTCGTATCTTTTGTAATTATATCTTAAGAGGACGACTTCCTGCGTGAAAATTTCACCACGGTGATGTCTTCATCTATTGGGAAAGTACCAAACCAGGATGCGCACAATTACCCGCTGCGCACAGTTCCCCCACTTTCCCCTAAGCACACGCCTGTACAGATATTAAAATATATTGAAGTTTTAACCTCAGTATACGAGGACCGTACATGAAGTTGGCCTCCCGATCTTTTTCATTCCTTCCACCACTTGCACCGTACAAACATAACAACATCCATTTCCGATACTGTGGTTTTATCGACAGTTTCACAAAGGTCAGTATTCATAGTCAGTTCTTATATTCAAGACCGTCTTAAGTTCTGTCTAAAGCCCATTCTATAATTGCGTAAGCGTAGTAGTTGTAAGTGGTTGTAGTTGTAAAACTTGTAAAAATTGACTGATCACAGTCGAATATTCTCCTCATATTTGACTTGATTGGTCAATTTTTGCAACTGCGAGTACTTACAACTATCCTTACCAGGGTTGGGTAGTGCAAATAGGAAAATTGCACAACTGTCCGGAACTGATTTGATTCTCCATGAAATATGTTGTAAAACATGAAAATCTAAGGGACACATATTTTTTTATATGCCTAACTCATGTCTAAGGGATGAAACACTCCTTTAAAAAAAAAATGGTATTTTTGTTTCGAAGCGAATATCGTCGGAAGTATAAAAGATAGAAAAACATTTTTTAAACAAGTTATGACGGTTTCAGTCAGAGTACTTTAAAGTTATAAAGAAAAAAAAATTTTTTTTATTTTTTTGTTTAACGAAATATCTCCATTGCCCATAATTTTCTTAAATTTTCCATTTTTTAACCAAATTAAAAATTATTTTTTTACGAATTTAATCATGTGTAATAAAGTTACATTACGACATATCATTTTCGAGAATTAATTATTAACGCTTCCATGCTTGTATGCGTAAGTAATTGCCGTCGGGACAATAAAATACATAAATCAACGAATAGGGAAATTCATATGATTGATATTTGTAACATTACAAATTATAAATAATGTTACGAGTTATAATAATAATTATTTCTCCTTAAAATGGGTAAAACTGTTTTATTCATCTCTGTACATTACTTCTTTATAATATCCTAAGATTATTCTCTTAAAGTTATTTTCGAAGTTTTCCGCTTTAATATCTTATTTACTTGTCGTTTACGTAATAATTTCTAAACATATTTAATAATGAAGTAATTTCTAAATATAATTACTAAGAAAGTGGTTTATAATTGAAAATAATTCAAAGAAAAGGAGCATAGAACCACGCACAAGATGTATTATGTGATATTTAATAATATATTACAAGGTTTTGATATCAATTCTTAGACGTTTCGGCCAATATTTGGCCATCTTCAGTAAATATAAAATAATCTCGCATTCGATATAAGAATTATATAAATAAAATTCCGCAGTCAAATATAAATTATCAGAGATGATGGATATTAGCAACGCGTTTTTCTGTAGACAAGAAATTAATTTTAATAGGATATGATATAAGGAACACGATAGAATTAACAAAAAAATTAATAATTTGCGTAGCGCTCATGTAAACATGAAAAGAAAAAAAATTACAAACATTAGGGGGGGGGGGGGGTATAACATAGTATATTCTACTAAATCTGAGGTGAATCAGAAAACCAATGTCGCATCTTCGTCGTTTAATAAAATAACAACTAAAGATAGTATCACTAATGAACATGAAATTACTCAAAATATTAATATTAGTCCAGATAAATTTGATACAAATTTTGCTATAAATAACATCAATGAACAATGGCTAATTAATCTTAGTGATACTGAAGTTCCTGATAAAGCTAAAGTTTTGTTACAAATTGGTCATCAATTCAATTTGCCCAACAACATTATAAATAAAGAGAAGAGTACGATTGAATTTATTAAACACATTGAATGCAACTTTTTCAAATTAGATGACAAGTTATGTAATAATATGTTGGATTGAGATGTCTTTATGAATGCTTTATGTATGGCGTAACTGTTTTATCGCCTATTCGTTATGTACTCTATGCTCCTCCTGTACTTTTTGTTCTGTTGTTCTCTGTGGCACGTTACGTTCATCACGTACGCTAATATTTTTGTCGGTTACGAGAATAAAGTTCTAGTATCAAATACTCTTATGTTTTCTTGTGCGTATCTCATTTAGTTTGGACCTCAATAGGTTATAGGTCGCTAAGAATTGTGAGAACGCGAAGAGACTGTGAAAAACGTATTTGGTAAAAGTTTAGAGGTTAACGTTGGAAGATTCCAGAAACGAAGAAATGACGTCTAATACTGTAAGGATAGAACTTCTGAATAAAGAGAACTACGATACTTGGAAGATCCAAATGCAAGCAATCCTAATCAAGAACGATGCATGGGAATATATAACTGGAGAAAAAGTGAAACCTGAAATCATCGTTGGAAATGAGGCGACCAGACTAGCAGCGAAAACTTGGGAAGTCGAAGATCAAAAGGCAAGGTCCGATATCGTATTGTCGATTAAACCATCGGAACTCAAACTTATCAAGGACTGCAGCACCTCGAAGGATGTTTGGAATAAACTGAAAACGATCTATCAATCTAGTGGGCCGGCACGGAAGGCTATGCTACTGAAACAGCTAACGCTATCGAAGATGGAAGACGGCGGAGACGTGCACGACCATTTACGGAAATTCTTTGACACGGTCGACAAGCTAGGTGAAATGGAAGTGAACATAAATTCCGACTTATTAACAGTGATGCTGTTATACAGCCTTCCTCCTGATTTCGAAAATTTTCGGTGCGCGATCAAGTCACGCGACGAGTTACCGACTCCCGAAGTATTACGCGTAAAAATTAGAGAGGAGTACGACGCACGGAAAAATGATACACGTAGTGGTGTGCCGAACGCGATGTTCGCGAGGAAACGTATGCCTAAACGTAAAGACGCAAAAAACAAGTCGAAATTCGAGAAGAAGCGTGAGGATGAACAGAAATCCGAGCCTTTTCGTTTCAAGTGCCATCGATGTCGAAAAGTCGGTCATAAAGCAGCTGAATGTACCGAATCGGGAAAGAATGTCGGCGATGCAAAAACTGTAGACGACGTGAGCTTATGCGTGCAAACTGGATATTCGCTTTTCTCAGAAGCACACAACGCAAGTGATACGCGGCGTGTGGACAAATGGTGCATTGATAGTGGATGTTCTACGCATATGGGAAATAATGATGTAAATTTCGTTAGTGTCGTTCAACCTTATGCCGGAAGCGTGAAACTCGCGAGTGAAATGGCAACGACGCCAATTCTCGGTAAAGGACGGGTATCGATAATCGCGGAAGTCGATGGTCGTCCGAAAAATGTAGACATACGAGACGTGTTACACGTACCCGAATTACGCACGGGTTTGCTATCTGTCGGTAAAATAGCGGATCGCGGTTACCGTGTGATTTTCGACAAGGATAAAGCCGAAATTATCGATAACGATCGGAATACGGTTTTAATAGCCGATCGAGTAAATGAACTATATTATTTACGCGAGAAGGGTGACACGTACGACTCGAACGTCGGGGAGTTGGTACATGACACTCACACTTACAATGCGACGGAAGAATGGCATAGAAAAATGGGTCATCTTAACATCGGCGATCTCGTGGAATGCTATCGGAATAGAACGGTGCAAGGAATGACACTCGGAAAATTGCAGGAATCTATTAACTGTGAGACATGTATCCGTGGAAAAATGACACGGAAGCCGTTTCCAAAAGAGGCAGGAAGGAGCTCGGAACTACTCGAAATCATTCACAGTGACGTCTGCGGCCTCATGCGCGTGGAGTCAAATGGAAAGGCGAAATATTTTGTCACATTTACGGATGATTGCTCAAGGTGGTGTGTGATAATGGCAAGGAATACAGAAATGAAGCTTTTGATTCTTTTTTGAAGAAACATGGCATTGGTAGAAGACTAACTGTCACACACAACCCAGAGCAGAACGGTGTTGCCGAGAGACGCAACCGCACTCTAATGGAAATGACAAGATGTCTATTATTGCAGTCAAATCTCCCGCCCTCTTTTTGGGGCGAAGCTGTGAACACAGCGAATTATATTCGGAATCTGTCCATCGAGAAGCTTGGAAGGAAGGACAGCCTACGAAAAGTGGACAGGAAAAACTCCGAATGTGAGCCATTTTCATGAGTTTGGTTCACAGGTTTTTACGTTAATTCGTGGCCCGTCAAAAGGAAAGCTTGACCTCCGATCGAAGAGTGGCATATTCATAGGGTATTCAGAGGAATCGAAAGCATATCGAATCTGGCTGCCCGATGAGAGACGAGTGGATATAGCACGAGACGTGAAGTTTGTCGGAATTTCGAAGAATTCATTAAACATGAATAATTACGACAGCGTTTCGATAAATAAGAATGCCGATCCTCCCGAATTGGAAATACTATTCCCCTTGGGAACTTGCAAGGACCAGAGGGACCAGATACAAATCGACCCTGAGGAAGATCAATTCTATGATGCAGAAGAAGTTTCGGAAAGCAACGAAGAAACAGAAGAAGATTCAGATAGCAACGAAGAAGTGGATTTGAACGATCAAGATCATGGTTATCCACGAAGAGGCCGAGGTCGACCTAGGATTGTAAGGACAGGTCTAAGGGGGAGACCTCGAAAACAATATTCTGATGTCAATTATGCTGGAAATGTAGAAGAAGTCGTTTGCCAAGCCGAAATACCCCTTGAGGAAGCCGTTCGTGAACCTTTTGCGGATGAGTGGTTTCAAGCTATAGCCGTGGAGATGAAGTCGATCCTCAAAAACGATACGTGGACCATCGTAGACAGAACTGAAGATAAAAATACGATTGGAAGTCGTATAGTACTACAAAATAAATACAAACAGGATGGTACAATAGAACGTAGGAAAGCTCGTATTGTAGCAAGAGGATTTGCTCAGCGACAAGGTGTGGACTTCGTGGAGACCTTCGCACCAGTAGCACGACTTTGTTCAATTCGTACTATGATGGCTTTAGCAGTAGAAAAAGATATGACAGTGAATCATTTTGACGTCACGATCGCATACCTTAACGGTGTGATTGAAGAAGAGGTTTTAATGGAAACACCCAAATATACTATTGAGGCTCTGGAAATGATTATACAATCCGAACCTGTCGACAGTAAGATTGCTAGACAGGCATTAACTATGCTGAAGGAACTGAAGAAAGGTGACAAGGTCTGCCGTCTAAACAAGGCTATTTATGGTTTGCGGCAAGCCGGACGTTGCTGGAACAAGAAAATAGACTCGGAATTTCGAAAACTCGGAGCGAAGAAATCAACAGCTGATCCATCCGTGTATGTTAAAGGGAGAAATGAGAAGATGCTGTTAATTTCGGTGTACGTGGATGATATTCTTGTTGCATCGCGAGATAAAAACGAAATTACCAAGTTTGGCAAAGATTTGTCAAGGATATTTGAGATCAAGAATCTAGGGCCTGTAAAATATTGTCTCGGAATCGAATTCAAACGGACTCAAAACGAGATAACTATGTGCCAGTCGGGATACATCAGGGATGTTCTCGAGCATTTTGGGATGGCAGATTCTCGAGCAGTGGCGACTCCTCTGGAACATGGACTCAGATTAGAAAGAGGATCCCAACAACCTGAAGCTGAGAAGAAGTCTATTCCATACCGCGAACTTATTGGATCTATTATGTATTTGTCTGTAGGCACCAGACCAGATATCGCATTTGCAGTGAGTTATTTAAGCCAATTCAATTCCTGCTGACGATGAGAGACACTATGTTGCCGCTAAAAGAGTCTTGAGATACCTACAAGGTACACGTAGTGTGGGACTGAAGTTTCGTAAGAACGGAAAGCCGTTGGAAGTTTATGTAGATGCAGACTGGGCGAATTGTACGATTGACAGGAAATCATACACCGGATTTGCTCTCATGTTTGGAGGTTGCCCTATATCTTGGGAGGCAAGGAAGCAGAGGACTGTAGCGCTATCGTCAACTGAGGCTGAATACATGGCTCTATCGGATGCTACTAAGGAGACTATCTTCTTGCGACGTCTTCTCTCGGATCTAGGCTATGACTGCAAGGACAAGATAAAGATCTTCTGCGACAACCACGGAGCACGGAAATTAGCTGAGAATCCGGTATTTCATAACAGAAGTAAACACATTGATGTGCGTCATCATTATGTTCGAGAGGTGCTTGACAGCGGGAAAATCACGATTGAGTATCTACCTACCACTGAGATGCCTGCGGATGTACTTACGAAGGGCCTACCAGGACCAAAACATAAGAACTGTCTCAGAGTTCTTGGAGTTGTAGATGTCGAAGTTTCTAAATTGAACAATCCATAAATCGAGGGGGAGTGTTGGATTGAGATGTCTTTATGAACGCTTTATGTATGGCGTAACTGTTTTACCGCCTATTCGTTATGTACTCTATGCTCCTCCTGTACTTTTTGTTCTGTTGTTCTCTGTGGCACGTTACGTTCATCACGTACGCTAATATTTTTGTCGGTTACGAGAATAAAGTTCTAGTATCAAATACTCTTATGTTTTCTTGTGCGTATCTCATTTAGTTTGAACCTCAATATAATATTAGGAATGACTCAATTCCAGTCTTAAAATCGATGGATTTCAACTCAGTAAAGACTTGTGAAAATAATATATTACGTGAAGGTGTGATAGAGATAAAACGATTCATCTCTGATAACCCTGACATTCTTATCACCAGAGCTGATAAGGGAAATACAACAGTAATAATGAATTTAGATAATTATAAAAGCAAAATGAACGAACTTCTTGCAGACCAGAGTACTTATATGGTCGTCAGTAAGAATCCCACTAACAAAATAACAACCGAAATACGTAGTTTGTTAACCACATGAAAAAGAAAGAGTTACGTAGACAAATATACGTATAAAAACCTGCATGTATCGGACGGAGTACTTCCGAGATGTTATGGACTGCCAAAAATTCACAAAGAAGGACATCCCCTGAGAATGATTGTTAGCTATACAAACAGTTCTTTTTATCCATTAACGAATTTTTTTAAAAACATGATTGAAGATAAGAGGAATTTTAGTTTTATTAAAAACAGTTTCGAAGTTGCAAATAAACTCAATGGATTGGTAATTAATAGTAATTTTAGCATTATATCTTTTGACGTTGTATCGATGTATACGAACATTCCTATTGACTTAGTTATTAAAAGTATAGAACGAAGATGGAATTTTATCAGAAATAAGACTGTGATACCTATCCAAGAGTTTTTAAGAGCGATTTCAATTATTTTTAACTCCACATTTTTTATTTTTGACAAAAAAATTTTTAAACAGATTTTTGGTATGCCCATGAGGTCTCCACTTTCTCCTATATTAGCAAACATAGTTTTGCAGGATTTAGAACAGGAAATTCTTACAACCAATAATATTGTTACTTCTTTTTATTTTCGATTGATGACATCGTATTGGCTATACGAAGTGATAAAGTGGAATCCACTCTGGAATTATTTAATTCTTATCATGAAAGGATTAAATTTACTGTTGATTATGGTGATGAGAATGGTATAAGTTTCTTAGATATAAAATTGATAAAGCAGGATGGAAAAATCATTTTGGATATACAGGGTGTCAATTATGTACCGGGACGGTCAAATATTTCGACAACTTCCAACATTAAAAAAAAACGCTGAAACACGTGAAACGATTTTTCAAAAA
>NW_017300182.1:65812-68739 GCF_001594075.2 Trachymyrmex cornetzi | reverse complement strand
CCCCCCCTCGCGCCCCCCCGGTCCCTTTGAAGGTGGGGGGGCGCCACCCCCCGCAGAAAGTAGATTTTTTGAAAAATCGTTTCACGTGTTTCAGCGTTTTTTTTTAATGTTGGAAGTTGTCGAAATATTTGACCGTCCCGGTACATAATTGACACCCTGTATATAAAAAACCAACGAACTCAGGGAGATTTTTAAATTTTTATTCCAATCATCCAATGATGCATAAAAGAGGAGTAATTATTGGACAGAATTTTATATTTATCACATCCGAAATTCCATGATAAAAACATCACAAATTTAATTTATACTTTTTTAATGAATGGTTATCCCTTAGAATTCATTTTTTCTACGATTATTAATAGAATTAAAACCTTAGAAAATAGAATTATTTCTAATAATAATCAGGACGAGAACGAAACAGTAAAAAAGTTTTTTGTGATACCATATTTGAATAATGTATCGGAAAAATTTAAAAAGGTATCACATAATTATGGTTTCAATATTGCTTATAGACCAATTAACAGACTTAACAGATTCATAAAAACGGGTAAGGATCGCTTATGTAAAGATGACCAATGTGATGTCGTTTACAGGATAAGTTGTTTGGACTGTGAATCTTCTTATGTTGGCCAAACCAAAAGGAAATTGAAAACAAGAATTAAAGAACATATGGCTGACATAAGGAGATTCACGGATGCAATGTCTGTTGTCTCACGTCACCAGATTGATAATAAACATGAATTTGATTGGGATAACGTTAGCATTTTAGACACAGAACAACCTTTATACAAACGGAGGATATCGGAAATGATACATATAAAAAGTCAAATTAAAAGTATAAATAAACAAAGTGACACTGAAGGATTGCCTGACGTTTATCTGCCTCTTTTAAAGATATGATCTCTCTTTCTCTTTAAATAAATTCTAGATTGTTCTCGAAATTGTCGCACATATATATATATATATATATATATATCCGACACACAACAAAATATGACAAAATTTACACGCTATCACGATGATTTTCCATCTGGCTTTGTCAAAGATTTAACGATGTAACTTGTTTCAACGAATTGCTGTAAAAACAAGTAATGATTATATCTTTTTAAATTAAAGCAACGATAATAATTTTCACATATTGTACATATTAGAATCTGGAAATCCTCTTTCTACACATTCAATGCCACGAGATTATCAACCACAGTTAGGATGAGCATGATTTATGCGACAAAGAGCGTGAATTTTATTTTAATTTATATTTGACTACGGAATTTTATTTACCTATATAATTCTTATATCGAATGCGAGATTATTTTATATTTACTGAAGATGGCTAAATATTGGCCTAAACGTCTAAGAATTGATATCAAAACCTTGTAATATATTATTAAATATCACATAATACATCTTGTGCGTGGTTCTATGCTCCTTTTCTTTGAATTAATTTCTAAATGTTGTTATAGCCGCAGCTATAATCATTATAATAGAATAAGAATGAGGCAACTTAGCAACAGAAATTTAGCAATCGATTTGGTAATTTGGTTATTCCGCAATTGAACTAAATATCACTGACTTTCGAAAAGTCAGCGTACTCATTGCCTACTTTAATTTCATAATTCAATTGCGAAAATACAATCTTGCGGAAGCAGCGCGCAAATAATGCAAGCTGTTCTTCGTAAGTTGCAGAAAGACGGAAGTTATTGCCAGTCAGATTAGGAAATCAGGTTGCAAATGTCAGCAATGATCACCTTAAAAATGAGAGCAACCGAAATCTGCTCGAGCAGCTGACCGAAGTGCAAGTCCAGTCAGCATTTCGAGCAAGGATATTAACCGTGACATACTGGCAGAGCGGGAGAGTCTACTATCAGCTGTTATCCGAGACAACGCCCGTACGTCAAACAGCTCACGCGAATAAACATAAGTCGACCGAGTCATCAAGTCAACGCGAACGCGTTATTAATACATAAACCTAAACCGGGTCGACGCGTAATTACGAAATATATGTGTGAAGTGATTAAATCCTGTAAAATATTATATTTAATTGTGAGATTATACGAATTTATTAAATTTGTGGACGGGTACCGCTGAATAAATGGTGTATCCACAAATTAAAAATATATTGTGATCTTTATTCAAATTTTGTTATGTACACTATGTACAGAGGTACCGTTCGGTACTATGAAGAATGCTTTATGGCGCCTTGCGGCGCGTGTACGTTGGGTGTTAGTGTACTAATCACTGCTGGTGTCGGATCCAAACAACTGTTGCTGCAGTTTAGGGTTGATACGTTTGGTCCTCTTACGGCCAGGTGTCCTCGGCTTCTGCGGCGTCTTTGGCAGTGGACTGATGGGCGGTCGAATGTTGCAGAGTTCCTTTAGCTGCGGTAATGGCTCAAGTGGCAACGGAGGCCAAGTCAGTATCGCAGCGTCGCTGGAAGGTCGTCGTGGATCTCCGCTAGCTGCTTCTCCCGGCTGGTCTAGTGGGATCAAGTGCCACTGCACAAAGGTGACTCCCACATCCACTGGCCTCTCCTCCAAGAAGAGTGGCGGTCTTGGGGGACCGGAGTGGTCCCGGCGTCTTTTCCGCGGCAGGCTGGCGGCTGTTCTCTTCTACCAGGAATGGAGGCCCTGGAGGCCCGTGAGAGCTCGCTCCGAGGAGTAGCGGAGGCCCGTGAGAGCTCGCTCCGAGGAGTTGCGGAGGCCCGTGAGAGCTCACTCCGAGGTAAAGATAAAGACCCTGTAACGAGAGTCTGCTTTGTTGTCGTGAAGGCCCGAGGGGCTCACTTCACGGTACAAAAAGTGATCTACTAGATTCATAGGCCCTATGAGCTCTCTCTGAGATTCCAGATTCGATGTCGATCGGTCCGTGGGTGGCCTCTTATATTGATCGCTGGATCAATCTTAAATGCGGGCTGGCGCTCGACCGCG
>NW_017300182.1:62728-65785 GCF_001594075.2 Trachymyrmex cornetzi | reverse complement strand
GTTGCATGTGGCGAGTAAGCTGCCACAAAATTTATTAAAGTGTTTAGTTTGTATTTGGTGGTTTATTTGTGTGTCCTGGTCCTCGGCGAATCCCCTACCTGTATCCTTCACCCAAGGGTACAACAATATTTATACACAATAAATTTATCTTTTGTATCGTTTACTCATTATACTCATTACATTGCAATAATGCTTTAAACATCAGAGTACAAGAAACATTTACACCAATAAATGTTATTGGTAAAAGCATCGAAAGTAGATATACTAAACGGGTTCTAACTGTGGTCCTCTGAGGGAGGAGCGGAACGCGGAGGGTACTCGTAGGAGCGGGAAGGTCCCCGATCGCCAGTATCGCTGTTTATGTAAACCGTGGTAACCAAGGTCCTATGTTTATGTAAACATAGGATTTCGGTCCATGAATTACATAAACATGATACGCGTGATGACATTCCGCTATGCGTTCTGTATTTTTTTCGCCGCCGCTGCCGCCGCACAGTGGTGCGGATCGGACTGATATGCACCAAATATCGAATAATCTCCACTTTCCGTGTTTATTTTTATATTAAAATGATGTACAAACTCAGCAAACAAGTTAACGTTGTTTTGACATCATTTTGCCGTCATTTTTAAGCATTCTTTAAGATTAGAATTTTATAAATAAGAAGTACAATGGTAATAAGAGTCAAACGCGGTAATTGGAGCGCAAATCAAATCCTGATCGTGTTTTATTTAATATTCAAACGTTTCATTCCGAGCTATCATCACTGATTAAATTTCATATTGTGGCGATTGCATTGTCACAAGTATTTAAATGGGTTGATCCCGATTGACCACGGCTCGATTGGACACCACCAATCACAGCGACCGGAGTTTAGGAGCTTTGTAGTCTCAAGCGCTGTGAGTGGCTCGTGTCCAATTGCGCCGTGTTCAACTGGGTGCCATCCATTTAAATTCGCGAAATAAGTCATTGTGAGATAAACACACATACGCACATTTGTGTGTATACATACACTTGGTGTATTCGTACATAGTCAGTAGATACATATATATTCCACTAACGCATAAATCTATTTTATTTCTGGTGACTCGAATCTTGACAAAAACCACACAACCAAAATACAAATGTGTTTAATTTTTCGAGCCCAAATTTGGAAAGTAATGTGCATGTCTCTCACAGTGGTTGTAAGGCTGATTTTGTTGTAAAGTGATTTTGAAACTAAATGGAGTCGAGATAGCAGTAAAAACATAATTTTTCAAATTAACAATAAATTAAGACTAACATTTCGACTGTTTAAGATATTAGGTGTTAAACTTAATTCCTGCCGTTGTTCGTCTCCAAAATTAATTTGTTTCGAAGGAAAGATGAATGAATACCTTAATCAAAGTAATTTCCTCCATTTTCTACTTTATTACTAATTAATATAATACTTTATTAATAATACTTTGATTAAGGTATTTCCCTTCGAAACAAATCAGTTTTGGAGACGAAAAACGGCAGGAATTAAGTTTAGCACCTAATATTTTGTCGCAAGTATATTGATGACAAATGCGAAGTGAACTAACCGACAGTTAGAGTCAAACGTCTTATTGCCATCGCACTTCTCCTTATTTGTTATTTTTAATATTAGAGAGTCGTATTTTTTTACGTTTATATTCAGTATTTTGTTATTGACTGTTAAAACATTGAAAAATGTAGTCTTGAAAATTAGATCATTCATAGCGGATCCACCATTTTCATGATTTCATAGATTATTTTTATCGATTCTGATTAGTGATTTTAAAAACCCCTGCATGCTCATTTTGAAGGAAATTGATCGCGTAGAAAAATGCATGCTTAAAACATTAATGCATGTTTAAAACATTAATGAAAAATGTCATGCAAACCTTCCATTTCACTCGTGACTTCGAATAATTATTACCAGTCCGGATCTCAATCGTTTTCTCCTACTCCAAGTGCCGCACGTAGTGTCGCGAAAAGTAGTACCGTCTACTTCACTACGCGTTGCCATCGTGTTATTTTGAACTCATAACCAGCTAACTTCAGTCGAATTTCGGTACGCGCAGCGCGGGAGTAGACGGTATAGCTTTTCGCGACGCGCGGAGTGAGGTTCGAACTCTGATTTATTACGCCGAAGGTTGCAAAAAGTTGCGGTTTAATTTTGCAGGGATTAATTTTCAAATTTAATATATATATAAATATATAATTTAATTCATTGTAACCCAACGTAACTCTAAAAAATTATATGATTAAGAAGTGTATAAATAAGCGTAACAAAGTCTTTTACATTGAATATTTTATACTTGCACTTATATAATAAAAATACTAAATTATTTTTGCACAAGAATAAAACTCTTACCTTGTTCATTCAGAAACATATTTTTTCACTACGAAATTACTAGTGTATCAATTGAAAAATTTGGTCTCACGCGTTAACGAAATCTCATGACCCTTATTCACAAACACAGCACTCGTGATTACACATATCTGTTAGTAGAAAGGGGAGTGACTTAAGGGTTTTAACATATAACTATTTCTATTTCAGGATGTTTCCTGAAGGAATATCATAATAATATTAGAATTATCATTGAAAAGTTTTTTTGTCTCATGCGCGCATATCAGGCCGATCCGGACCACTATGCGCCGCCGCCGTCGCCGCCATCACCGCCGCCGCTACCGTCGCCCACCGCCGCCGCCGCGCCATCATGCGAGCTCACATACACTTTCCGCATATACTTACCATCTCTCTTCCCTTTATGTGTCGTCATCTTTCCCGCCGCGTTGTCGTTCCGGTTGTATCTTATTCTCGCAAAAATATTTTATCAAATGTTTTTTATTTAATAATATAAACAGATCAAATGCTTAGTACGGAAAAAGCAAGTTTATTTAGTAAAGTATGTTAAGAAACAATTAAATACATTTATTTAAAAAAAAATTAATTGTATTTATTTAAATCTATATTACAAAAAAAATTCAATTAAAACAAAATTTAAAAAATGTAGGGTTCAAGAGCCATCATTTCTGTAAAATAAAAAGCATTACATTAGCATACAATATAT
>NW_017300182.1:46238-62698 GCF_001594075.2 Trachymyrmex cornetzi | reverse complement strand
TATGACCTTGACAATGACCTTGACCTTCATTTTCAAGGTTATTTGAAGGTCTACTTTCAATTTTCAAATAGGAACCCATATTTTTGATTCAAGAATCTAATAGCTGATATCGAGAGCTTTCCAAAACGCTATAATGAAATATTTTTTCATGAAATACTTTTCAAGTTACAATGCTTCAAAGTTACAGTATCGCCAGCACTAGCATTCCCCAAGATATGTAATACCATGCGTTATGTTTTTGTTTGTGCGTTAACTGAAGGTCAAGATTCACGGACCACCGACAGATCTCGCCTTGACTGGCTAGTCTCCAAAATTAAATATTTTGAGTAATGCTAATGCCGGTGATACTGTAACTTTGAAGAATTATAACTTGAAAAGTACTTCATGAAAAAATATTTCATTATAGCGTTTTGGAAAGCTCTCGACATCAGTTATTAGATTCTTGAATCAAAAATATGGGTTTCTATTTGAAAATTGAAAGTAGACCTTCAAATAACGTTGAAAATGAAGGTCAAGGTCATTATCAAGGTCATAGTTCAATCAGCCCCTTCATATCTAACAATTTTTGTTTTAAACATTTTTTTATTTAATCGCGATGTTTCGAGTTATTTGGCTGTCTAAGTTAAAATGGGTTACCCTGTATATATACATATGTATTGTGACCGTATGTTCAACGAACGTCACAACTTCGTCGTTTTTTTGTGATCGTAATTCGACAGCCAATGACTCTATTTTAATACTCTAATTCGGTAGCTACTCACTGTATTTCCACGAATTCTCTCTGAACGTAAGTTCGCCAGGCATGAGTGAGCGTGCCGCTCTTTGTTACTCTTCTCAACCAAATATTCTCCACAATTTTTGTCTTCGGTTCGACCAATTATTCTCCACAATTTTATAAAACAATAAATAGGCAATCATTATTAATATTTCTTTAATGCGACGGACGACAACCGACGCTCAGCCCCGCATAGACAGCGGGGGTGGGTGATTCGGAGCGGGAGTGAATCGGAAGGCGAGAGAACAAATAAGAACTACTTCTATTAAATGATAGAAGGTGACAAACGTATATTTGATACTGATAAAGGAAACAATTACAAGACTCTATTCAAGTACGCAATTCACCGCGGTTGCAATAACTTGTCTCGATGCGAATATGAGCTGATTATAAGCGGAAGTTATCGAGTCGCGTTGCACAAAGTACTACAAGAAACGGCAATCGGCGATTATCGCGAGAGTTATCACAAAGTCATCAGTCGATCCAAATTTACAGCAACAATCACAGCCTTCCGCCAGATGTCGTACAATGGTCTTCTCCACTCTACACGAAATGTAGCTCAAACGCGGCGTACAAGACAAAATGGCGAGTTAACATACAATTACTCTCAAGAGGCGCGACGACTTGGCTGTGGCGAGAGGGCGGTAAGCTTTACGCAAACCGAAGACAAAAATGTAGGTGATTCGAGCGAACGAAAGGCGGCAGCTAAAAGATTAATTAATCGCGGTAGCCCCCTGTACGGGCCTCAGCCTTTCGGTTAGAATTCGTACTATTCGCTCGAGATCACGTTGTCGGGGATCGGTGGCTTTACAGAAATCTTTTCGCTTGTCTCACCGGTGACTCTTCCTTCTCGTTAGCTCCTATCGTTCGCTTCTTTTTGGCTAGGCTCTCTCTATTGCTCGGTAACGCTCCTGATAACAATATCCTCTTGGTTGTGGATTCTGCGTCTTCTCACAACTGCCCACGATTCGTGCAACAACGCAAGTGATTTCAGCAGGCCCCGGCGAGGGATGCACAGGTCGCGCTGCTTATCGGGAGCGAGGATTCCCGGCGCCTGATTGGCCGATAGTAGAGCCGCGCGACCCCGCGAATCGCGTGGGCCCGCGGCTGCGACGTAGCTTCCTGCGATTCGGAGTCTGAATTTCGGCCGGGTAGTTTTCTCGCCCGGGACTTTTCTCTTGCCTAGCACGGAGCCCTTCCGGCTTTAGGCAGTCCCTTTGATTCGAGCCCGAGTCCGCCGTGGTACTCTCGACGGGCGTTCTAGCTAGTTGTCCTTTTGAAAAGGACCCCATCGGTCCTGGCATCCTCCGTTTTTCCTGTAAAGCAGGAGCGGCACTAAAAGGGCGCAAATAATAGAGGCAGAAGCACGTTAATTAAAGCGATACGACCTGCGCGCCCCCGCCATTGAGGTGTAGTCCGGAGCTCGGTGACGGTCCTCTTCGGCGGTCCTCTTCGGCGGTCCTCTCCCTAGCTGGCAACCGGATGAGACAGCTTCGACACAATCAACGTATGCAGCTACCGATCCTGGCAACGATTCTCTCAGGAAAATAGTACAAAGAAAAAGAAAATACAGAAGAGAAAGAAAATAAATAAAAATAAATTTGAGGTGGCACACAACGGTAGCGCCCGCACGCTTGTTGCCCACCCTCACAAACCGGGAGGACCCAGGAATCACTCGGCTTATCCGCAACCAAGTAACGGACGAAAAACGTCACGTCGCAGTATATATAAATAAAAAGTGAAGTTACAGGCATATAGTATAAATTTACGATATTTACAATTCTAATCCTCAGGCTTCGGATCGGGCTCATATGGCCGGAGACCAAATAGTTCTTCTAAATTACCAGGTGTACAAGTATGAAGTGCGGATTTGAGACAACAGATGGTGCACCAATGCAGTGTGTAGTATAAAGATTTGACGTATATGCCATTTTGTTGTGCCATTAACAAGTGTCAAACGCGCATAAGTGATAAATTGAAAAAGTGTTTGCATAGTATTGTTTTGCTGTGTTCAATATGTCGAAATTTGTGCCAAATAAAGAGCATTCACGGACAGCATTAATTTTTTGTTTTCATTTGAAGAAAACTGCTGCCGAATCATACCGATTGCTTCGAGAAGCTTATGATGAACATGCTCCATCGCAAGATACGTGTGAACGATGGTTTCGGCGTTTCAAAAGTGGTGATTTCGATGTTGTAGACAAGGAACACGGAAAACTGCCAAAAAGGTACGAAGATGTAGAATTGCAAGCATTGTTGGACGAAGACAATTCACAAACACAAAAACAACTTGCAGATTGTGCGTTAGTTAACAAGTTGTTTCCAATCGCCTACGAGAGATGGGAAAGATTCAGAAGGTCGGCAAATGGATATCACATGAGTTAAACGAGAGGCAGATGGAGAGGCGCAAAAACACATGTGAAATTTTGCTCGAACGATACAAAAGAAATTCGATTTTGCATCGTATCGTTACTGGGGATGAAAAGTGGATATATTTTGAGAATCCCAAGCGCAAAAAATCATGGGTAAACCCAGGCGCATCATCCTCATCGACCGCAAGACCGAATCGCTTTGGCAGGAAGACGATGCTCTGTGTTTGGTGGGACCAGAAGGGTGTGGTCTATATATGAGCTGTCAAAGCCTGCTGAAACGGTTAATACCAAACGCTACCAACAACAATTGATCGATTTGAACCGTTCGCTACTCGAAAAACAACCAGAATATCGAAAAAGGCAACACAAGATCATTTTTCTCCATGACAATGCTCCATCACATACGGCACAACCAGTTCGCGACACGTTGGAAGCACTCAGCTGGGAAGTGCTAGCCCATGCGGCTTACTCACCAGACTTGGCTCCTTCCGATTACCACTTGTTTGCATCGATGGGTCACGTACTTGCTGAGCAGCGCTTTGGTTCGTACGAAGATGTGAAAAAATGGCTCGATGAATTCGCGGCAAAAGGGGAAGATTTTTACTGGCGTGGTATCCACAAATTACCCGAAAGATGAGAAAAATGTGTAACTAGCAATGGAGCATACTTTGAATAAATCACTTTTTATCATTCTTCCGAATTTAACGTGTTTTTTTTTTGGAAAAAAAATCCGCATTTCATACTTGTACACCTGGTAAAGCTGGCTTCTTCCCATATATCAATTAGTTCGACTTCTCCAAACTGTCGCCTCACGAATCATTTGGCTAATGTAGTGGTTCATGAATCCTTTGATTCTGATGTTGCAACGATGTACATCCTGCTAAATGGATTACAAAGTGAATTATAAAAATGAATTATAAAAAATGAATTAGATAATGCTCTATTTATTATTTATAGTGAACTTACCGAGGGGATTATTTGCACCTTCCAACTCATTTTTTAGTTGGAGCCTTACAACTCTCTCATTGTCGACCATAAGATACTTAAGATATAAAAGTAAACGTCATAAGCATAAATTCGCTAAAAAAAATATAACATAAATGAAAAAGAAAAAACTATTTACTCCTTCAACTGGATACTCATAGCGTATTTCAATTAGATTCTTCAGGTTGCTCATAGTTGTTGGTATAAATTTTTCTGCAAAAAGTTGTCGACAAAAGTTTTTTCTAAATCACAAAATTATCACTTTCACTTTCATTCTCACTTAATTGCATAAACGTGCAAAAGTATTCTACCAGTAATGCTAAATGGTAGAATACCCTTGCACGATTATAATAATCACTCACGGTGCAAACTCTTCACTAGTTAATTCACTATAATTCGAAATACGACAAACGAATACTTCGCGCAGATGAGATTCGGCAAAGACTGACGCTGAGAAGCATCCTTTACCATAGCAAGGCTATCTAGGATACATTTACATTTACGCTGTATATGAAACATTTAAGATCATAAGTGTTTGCAGACTATACAGGGTGCAGCACCAAAATCCGGACAAATCGAACAATTTCTTTAAACAAAATGTTTTTAATGAAAAATTAAATATTTAAAAAAATCCTTTTACATGGCACTTGGGAGATCCCTATAGAGCATAATTATTAGATATATCCCCTGTTATGTCCAAGCTCCGATAATATGGGTGAATAGGTTTAGGGAAAGAAAAGAATAAGAAGGGAGAAGCATGGAAGGACGTTAAAGCAGACGCTATGTCTCGCATGCATCCGTGGGAAAGGGATGGAGCGAGTCAAACGCACCTTTTATTGCTCTGGAATATGGGTCAACGTCCTGAAGGGACGATATGACACCTGTTTCCGATGAGCAGTGCGATCGTCGATCCGACTTTAGAGTCAAGGAACTTAATCCTTATAACTCGGGACCGGACCATATGCGATCTCTGACGCGGGGTGGGAGTAGGTACGAAGTCTTATTATCCTAGAATAAATGTAGATTGAGGACTATCATGTTGAACATATTCTACTTTTATTGAATGTTAAATTTTAAATACAATATGAATACTGATACTTAAAGTTATAATTATACTCTACAATTTGAATCATAATATTATTTAGAACAATTATTGTTATAACTAACCGCTCGCGTGTGTGTGTGTGTAGTACTATTCATCCTATCTCGTTTATTATGCATGATGAGGGAGGAAAGAAATTTAGGAAGAAGGCTACGGGGACTAAGAAAGGATGGGAGGAGTGTGGAAGGTAAACAGGGATAAGGATTTCAGGTGGTTGACCGGTTATGGCATTCCGGATCCTGTCAGGATCCGCATCTATGAAGTTTATGGTGAAAGTGTTCAGGGGAAGGGGTTCGGTGGATATCTGGAATCGGGAAAAAAGAGAGGCTAATGATTGTGGATTTCCATGGTGAAAATGGTAACGAGGACGAGGAGGGGGAAGTTCATACAGGAGCTCCACACTGGATGATGAGTCAGCGGGAGAGACAGGACGAGGAGATGGAGGGAATTGAGGAATCGGGAGTGTAAGGCGGGGTGTCGGGAAAGATACGTTCGGTTAAGGCATATGAAATAGCAGGTGAAGGAGTTCGAGGAGGAGGACTCTCGACTGGATGATTATCTATTAAATTATCGTTATCTAGATTATTGTTAATATGATTGTTACCTAAATTATTATTAACCTGATTGTTATCTAAATTAACATGATTGTTATCTAAATTAACATGATTGTTATCTAAATTATTATTAACATGATTGTTATCTAAATTGTTATTAACATGATTGTTATCTAAATTATTATTACGGAATTCTTGGTAGACTTCCTCTAAAAGTCGACGGGCCTCTCTCAACCGTCGGGCCCTTAATCGCTTAGCTGCATGGGAAGGGCGTGCGCGTTGTCGATCACTCACTACAATAATTAAGTGACATGCTTTATTGTCAGGCTCTGCATAACATGAGGAAGGGAGAAAAAAAAGAGTGAAGCTCGCGTATTAAGCGGACTTCCAAATAAGGGATATAGAGTTCATCGAAGAAATCGATGAACGGTGAAGGATAAGGATGACAGGTGAATTATGGAATCAACATTGAGAGTGCAGAGACTGAGTTAGATTCGCGAGGTAACTAATTAAAAAGAGTAACTTACTGCTGTTTAGCAGTTTCCGGACTTCGCAATGATTGCCGGTGGTCCGTGGACCAATGATCTAGGTGGAGGTCGTATGCAGGATTGGACCCCGAAGTGGCCTCAGTTGGATGTCTGGACACCTCCACTCGAAACTTTTTCGCGACTAAAATCGCTGATCGCGTCGATTTGATTGCGGCGATCTGTCGCCGACCGACGATAACTTTCAACTGACTTTGACTGAATTTGATTAACGGACCGGCAGAGGTTCGCTCTAGGTAAGTAGTTTAAGAAAAACTGTGCTCTGTTTGTGAAGGCCCTCCTTTTATATTCGCTAGTTAGGAGTGCCGTGTGCAAGTCTAGTGTGTGGCATTAGGCTTATCTAGGATTAGGATTAAGAGTATCGGTTGTGAAAAGGGATATTGGGATATGTGTCTTAAATGATTCTTCGTCATCGACCATTTGCCGGATGTTCGATAGTCATAGAGCCACACTTGTCATTTATTAAGGACAACCGCTGTTTCGGTTATAATCCTTAACGACTGTGCCCGAGTGGATTACTTCCTAAAAAAAAGGGCGAGCGTTAATCGGCTCGCAGCTATCGAAACTTCCTATGGCAGATACAATTGGTCTACCGGTGTTACTTGTTAATAACCCTTATGGTGATGACGAAAAATTCTAATCGAAGAAAAGAACAGTGGAGTCTGGACGTAACACCCCCATTAGCTTGAATGACGGCCTCTATTCTCTGTCTGAAGCGTTCGCACGCACACTGCAATGTAGCGCTGTCTATGCCGACGAATGCTGCCTCAATAGCGGTCCTTAATGACGTCACGTTGGGATGCCGAGACTTGTTAGTGACCCTTTCAACTACGCTCCATACATAGTAGTCTAGGGGATTTAAATCTGGGCTGTTGGGAATTCTTTTGACGACTGCGGGGTTCCTCGCGGTGTGTTCTTTCGAGTGAATCTTCCTCGCTGGCATACTAGAATCTTCATTGGACTGTTCTGAAGCCGTATATTTTGCCACAACGTCATAAACAGTTGATCTCGGGTATCCAAAAAACCGAATTATTTCAGTTGCTGCCCAGCGCGAAGGTCTTCGATGATCGTGGCTCTTCGGTTATACTCCGCACTTGGTTTCAACATCGCGGCCATTTTGATAATATGACTGTTTACTAGAAACATTAAACTTTCTCGGACGCCAACAACAATCACTGGCGGAGGTACAATATAGCGAAAAATTGAAATTGAAATTTGTCCGGATTTTGATGCCGCACCCTGTAGAACTATAAAACTCTAGATGCCACAAAAATGCGTAGATAACAAGGGCTCGCATGTTAGAAAAAGACAGAGCGCGACGATATCAAAGTGTGTAACGTGATATCGAAAAAAGGACGGAAGAAATGAATCAATAGAGTAAAAGTACGACATCCTTTTTTTTATGATGCAATTTTTACAATACGGTTTTTTATTAGCGCGTCAAGGCAAAGGATAGGATGGATGCAGAGTAAAAGAAAGTACATATGTAGTGATGCGAACAAAATTTTTTTTTTACTCACATCTTAATACAATGATTTTTGTATGTACTCAAAACTAAAGCTAATAACTCGCAATCGACGAGCGGTTGCCACCTGACCGGTATTTTATCGGCCTGGTCGATATTTTATCGGTCTGGTCGGTATTTTCATTCTCCGGCCGGTTGCTGGTATAGGGCCTTGGTCGGTAAGATATGGCCCCCATGAAATAACAGTAAATTAAATTTGTTCGATGAATAATTTTTATATATATAATTTTTATATATAATATAATTAACAAAGATTTAGTTTTAAGTTCAATATATGCATTTTTCACTTATGGGTACAAAATTTTTTACGATAGCTCTGCGGTATCTCTCTCGTGATTTGCTAGACATTGAAACGTAGAAAATGTTGGCTGTTGTACATCCTTGTTTTACTCTATGGTCGTTTCTAGCCGATAGTGGGCGAAAATACAAGTTCAAGTTTCTTTACATGCTACCGTTTTCGTCTTTCGAAAAAATTTCAATTATGAATACTGACAGTGACATCGAAAATAGCATACTATTTGTTAAGAGTGATACACAGCCAAAAAGAAAGCGACGAATTAAAAATTGCTAATTTCAAGATGCATGGCTGAAAAATCAATGTTGGCTGATTGGCTCGTGGTAACGATTCAAATAAAGCTCGATGTATCTTATGTAAAGTACAGGGTGCTTTCCAATTGCTTAACACATCTTAACACAAACGTATACAGGAATGCACGAAGTGTAACGTTGTGCACGATTCAATTGGAACAGAATGTGTACGCTGTGCACGGTTGAGATCCGTTTCGGATGGAGTTAAATTAAATGTAACTTTTTCCGCTTGTATTAAATAAAAAAAAGTAAAAATGCCGGCCACTCAACGTCTTTCAACCTCATTTATAGCCGCCACAGTTAGTCCGGATTTACAATAGGTGATTTAAGCTTTAAGACATAAGAAATTGACCAATTACAGTCGAGTGCGAGGTGAATAATCGACTGTGATTCGTCCACTTCTTATGGCTTATGGCTGTTCTACAATGTGCTTTTTGTTTCCTGTTTCTTGCTGTTTGTCTCTTGCCTTCTTGATCAAAAAGGCAAGAGACAAACAGCAAGAAACAGGAAACAAAAAGCACATTGTAGAACAGACATTAAGGCTTAAAAATCTATTGTAAATCCGGACTTAGTAACATGTAATTGTCACTAGAAAACACAAGCTTACACAGCCCTCGACTGAGTACGGATGTGTAGTGTTGTGTCGACGATAACAGACAATTGGAACGCAACTTGTGTCGTCGTGCGCACGAAAGTGTCTAGGGTTATTGCAATGGGAAAGCACCCACAATTTAACATTAAATATAATGGCATAAAAGCTGTTAATGTGCACAGTAACGGCCTAAAACACAAAATGTATGTTCAGGCACAACGTCTAATATGATGACACACTTTTTCGTGGAAAAAAATTCAATGTTTGAACGAAAAGTGATGATCGCTGAAGTCACAAAAACATTTCACAATGTTAAACATAGCCTCAGTTACAATTCAGCCGATTACGGTAATTATTTATTATTTTATTTTTCGTAATTAAGTTTTTTTATTAATTTAATATACACATTTACTTACATTCACGAATTGATACTTAATAATATACCATTAATAATATTAATGGTATATTTAAATATTTATATGTACAAATTATTTTTATATACCTACATTTTACGTTAAAGTATACGAAATATAAAAATATATTTATATACATTAATTTTAAAATTAAAAGATTAAAAAATGTTTTACTCTTACTATTTAGTGATCAAAATTTATTGCATTTATTAACAAAATATCTTGTTTACAATTTTATCAAACATATATTTGTGTGCTATAAGGAAAATAATAAGATTTTTATTACTTTTTATTAATATTTTTAATTTATTTTATAATATATAGGGAAACACTAGACTCTAAAATATATATTTATATGGCGATTCCTAAATCGCAAACAAAATTCAACTTGAAAGAACAAGAATGGAAGCAATCACAAAAAATGTTTTTTTTTTGTGATTGCTTCCATTTTCGTTTTTCACTGAGTGCATCGTGAAGAAAATCAACAAACAAAATCTTCCTTTTTCTATACCTACAGATGCATCTAACAAGAGGAACAGAAAATTTTTTCCTTTAGTCATTCGATTTTTCGATACTGATGGTGGGTACAATTGATTTTTTAAACTTACATCTTTAATATCAAACTTACATAATCAATTTAAATAATCGTTTTTCCATATCTTATTAATAAAAATAATATTGATTATTAAATAGTTGTTCAGGATTACATTCTCGATTTCTTCGTACAATCCAATGAAACTTCTGAAGCCATTAAAAATTTGGTGACACAGGCCCTAAAAAATCTGGATATTAACATAGAAAACATGATTGCCTATAGTGCCGATAATACTTCGACAAATTACGGTGGGATTTGCTCATTTTATAAACAATTAAAATCAGATTTTCGAAGCTCTTTAATCAAAGCCAACTGCAATTGCCACGTGATACATAATGCTGCCAAACATTGCCTAAAGACGCTAAGTTTCGATGCTGAAGCCCTGATAAAAAAATCCGACAGAAAACAAAAGAAAACGATTTTATCGTTTTGAATATGGGATGTTGATTCGTAATTTCACGAAATGTTATATAATATTTTATATTGGAACCTTATCATACTCGTAAGACTTTACTTATCAGCATGTGACTAATATCAGAACGAACATGACTTTCTTTTATGTTACTTAAATTATTTTTCAATCTAACTTTGACATTGTAATATTGTTGTAATGGATTGACGATAGTAGTATATGGGCAGCCGTGGAGCGTCAAAACAAACCCCCACCACTCCACCCCTGGCGTCAAAACAAACCCCCACCACTCCATCCCTGGCGTCAAAACAAACCCCCACCACTCCATCCCTGGCGTCAAAACAACCCCCCACCACTCCACCCCTAGCGTCAAAAACAAACCCCCTCTTCCTTCTAGACGTCAAAATAAACCTCCTCTTCCCCTCTAGACGTCAAAACAAATCCCCCCACTCCCCCCTAGACGATTAGAGGGAAAATTCCTGTCTGGAAAAAGGGAGCGCTCTGACTACTTGGTGACGCGAGGGTGGAGTAATGAGGTAATTAAATGGCGCGTTTCGATTGGTTCGCTCCATGGCTGCCCACGCTACGATTGGTTCGCTCCATGGCTGCCCGCGCTACGAATGGTGAGGGAGAGGGCGCGTTGAGTGAGAGAGAATGAAAGAGAAAATGAAAAACCGCCAAGTCCGAGAAAATGGTGGAGGTGGAGAAAATAGGTCCCCGAGACAGTTTTTTGCCAGGGGGAGGGGAAGGGGGAAAGGTTCAGGCTTCGAAGAGGAATGCGGGTATGATTTATGGCCTTTCGTTTTTTTCGAACCTCGGTGTCCTGGTTAGACACAATGAAGAGAGTATTCCTTTATCGCTTATTTATTTTTCTATTATTTAATGCTGTGCGATCGATTTTTTTGTTTGGAAGGACAGGAGGAAAACAGGAATGGGCAAGTTCGTGCCTGATTGTAACAGAGCTGGAATGATTTACTCGGTTTAGTGGATACATTTTTTTTTCATTTTATGTTAGCGTTAGTCTTATTTCGAAAAATGACTAAAGTTTTTATTAATTTAGTTCTCACAAAAAATATGATAAAAGAAGATGTCGATTGGAAGGGAACGAGAAAATGATTAAGAAAATAATAGACGTGGCGTACAGTGACAAAATTGAAAAAAAAAAAAGATGTTTATTGATAAAACAACGTTGTTACATAAAATAGTTCTTTCGCGATGATGGGATTTTACGTGAAAGAACGACACTTTCTGCTTATTTTTATATGTAACAGAAGCGGTACGTGTTTATTATTAATACAGAGAACGTAATTGAGTTGAGTAATAATATAGAGTGTGCAAGGAGAGACAATCTTAGCTACCACAACGCCGCCGCACGTTTACGTCACGAAGTAGAGAAGACTGATTGAAGCGCCATTATACCGACACCTCTTCTCACTGAAATCAGTTCGATTCTACCGGATTCTCAAACTAGCAGTTAACTCTAGGAACCGCTCCTTAGCCAAAGGTTTCGTAAACAAATCCGCTAGCATCCTTTCTGAGGGGCAGTATTGCATGTGCAGTATCTTCTTCTCTTGCAGGTCCCGAATTTGGTGATAACAAACATCAATATGTTTGGTGCGAGCCCCGCATCTGCTCGACTCAATTAACCGAATACATCCTTGATTACCTTCGTTGATGACAGTTGATCCTTCTACAGGTAAACTCATGTCTTTCAGTAGTTGCCTTAGCCAAAGCAACTCTTTACTTGCGTGTGATGCAGCAATATACTCCGCTTCTGTGGAGGAAGTTGCCATCGATGTCTGTTTCTTACTTGACCACGCAATGATTCCATCTCCTAGTCGAAAAACGTACCCACTAGTAGATTTCCGGTCAGTTCTGTCTCCGGCCCAATCCGCGTCCACGAAACATTCTAGTTTCATCTCTCCAGTTGAAGGCAAGTGCAGTTTCTTGTCTAAGGTTGATGCCAGGTAACGTATCACTCGTTTGACTGCTTTCCAGTCTTGCTCGGTGGGTCTTTCGACACGGCGACTCAGGATTCCCACTGCTGTGGAAATGTCCGGTCTGGATACTGTAGCTAAATATAATAGCGAGCCTATGACTTGCCTGTACTGTGTATTATGCGGTAATGGCTTGCTAATATCTGTATCGGAACCTAAATAGCCAACTTCCATTGGTGTTGCCGCTGGTTTTGCTTCCAGTAATTTATTCTCTTCTAATACTTTAATGATTTTTCCTTTTTGATTAAGCAAAAACGATCCGTCTTTCATGCGTTCCATCTGGATGCCGAGGTAATGACATCCCCTAAGTCCTTAGTGCAAAAATATTTTTGTAGGTCTCTTCCTACTTTGCTAGTTATTTCTGAAGATGCGCCAGCTACTAGAAGATCGTCGACATAAAGCAACACGTAGGTCGTAACATTCTTCCTTTCCTTTCTGGTGTACAAGCATGAATCAGCTTTCCCTGGTTGAAAGTCCAACTGAGCCAATACTTCGGTGACTCGTTTGTTCCAAGTTCGCGCAGATTGTTTGAGTCCGTATAAACTTTTGTGTAATCTTAAAACCTTGGATTCGAATCCATGTTTTTGGAATCCTAGTGGTTACTCTAAGAAAATTTCTTCTTCGAGTTCGCTATTTAGATATGCGCTCTTTACGTCAAGATGACGTACGTGCAAACCCTTTTGGGCTGCTATTAAAAGCAACGTACGAATAGTCTCGTGTTTAACTACAGGCGCAAAGGTCTCGTCGTAATCTTCTCCGTAGGATTGGGAGAAACCTCGGACTACTAGTCGAGCCTTATAGGTACATACTCGACCTTCGCCATCTAGTTTAGTCTTAAAGACCCACTTACATGTGATAGCTTTCTTTCCAATCGGGAGATCTGTTAATTCCCATACCTTATGTTCGTTAAGAGATTTCATCTCTTCTTCGACGGCCGCAATCCACCTTTGTCTTTCTGATAATGGTAGCTCCATCATGTCGGTCCATGATGTGGGTTCCTTAACTGTGTCCAACTGCGCTCTGTAAACCAATCTTGGAGGAGGCATGCCCTTATTACTTCGTTGTGACACACGCCTTTCTGATTCCTCTGGTGAATTGGGTAGTGTGTCAAATTCCTCTTCTGAAGTGTTTGATTCCTCTTCTGAGTTTATGGGGATTTCATGGGTTTCTTCTGGCAATTCATATCCTATGGATTCTGCTTCACTAATGTGTGCCGGTTCTTCAATGATGTTCGATGTAAATTCAACTGATCCGGATTTCGTTCTATTATTTTTACTGATCGACTGATCCGACTCGTTTTTGGGTCCAGGATACGATACCTCTTTGTGTTTCCGTCGTACCCGACTAGTAGCCCTTCTTCTGCTTTATCGTCCCATTTTCTGCGTCTCTGTTTAGAAATGAGAGAGGAAGCTTTTGATCCAAACCCCCGAATGTGTCCGACATCCGGTTTCTCTCCTGTGAATAGCTCAATCGGGGTTTTATCTATGCTGCGGCTTGTCATTCGATTCTGCAAGTACGCCGCTGTCAGAACCGCTTCTCCCCAAAAACGGTTGTCGAGCTCTGCATCCAATAACATGCATTTAGCTGATTCGGTCAATGATCTGTTCTTTCGCTCCGCAACTCCATTTTGTTGTGGAGTGTACGGTACAGTCAGCTGGTGCTGTATTCCTTCTTTTCGTAAAAATTCTGATAATTCGGACGACACGTACTCCTTGCCATTGTCAGTACGAAGTGCAACGGGTTTCTTGCCAAATCTTGTGTTCATTGCTTCAATGTATTCTTTTACGACGCGAGGGACTTCGTCCTTTGACTTCAACAAACGAACCACAGTGAAACGTGAATAATCATCTATCAATGTTAAGAAATAGCGATTATTATTCGGAATAGGGGTCTGCATCGGACCACATAAGTCTGAATGAATTAGCCTCACAGGCTCTTCTTCCGCTTTTTGGGAATTTCGTTTGTGCTAGTTTTCCTTTAATACAATGCTCGCAAATAATGTCGTCTGAACATTTGGTTACAACAACTCCTGTTGCTAAATCCTCGCTTACTAGACGTTTTATTGCCTTTACATCTCTGTGTCCAAAACGACGATGCCATTGATGAATGCAAGTTGTTCCGCTTGCCATCCTAGTCGACGCTTCCCCTTTTGTTGTCCTCAGCTTGAATAGCTTTCCATCAAAATCGCCTCTTGCAATTGCTCGATGCCCTTGATGAATATGGCACGTATTTTCTTTGAATGTCACTTGATATCCTTGTTCGGTTATTTTTCTCACTGAAATTAGTCCGCCGTTCAGTTGTGGAATATATAAAACATTTTTGAGTTCTATTGTCTGAAGGCGATTATTAGAGATTCGGCAGACTAGGCTGCCGTTTCCGATTCCAGCAGTTCCCACTGAAGAACCGTCTGCGAGGGATACCGTGGCGTTGTTTTCCTGTAACACTGAGAAAAAGGATTTCTCGTTTGTCATATGGCACGTCGCACCCGAATCAACGTACCACGTTCCTATATTAGACGTTTGAATCTTCTCATGTATTTTAAATGTGATATGATCATTTGAGATGCCGACTTTTGCAGCTATCGAAGATTTATTTTGTTCCGCGCTCGTATTTTTGTGTTGCTGTGATCTCTTAAATGAGAAACAGTTGGCCTTGACATGGCCCGGTTTACTACAAAAAAATCACTTCCGCACTTCCTTGTTGTCTCTTTTATCATGTCTCTTTCCTTTTTCGCCTTTGGTATTATTGATACGGTGATTGTTGTTATTTTTATTAGGAACCGCGGCTGCAGTTTGAAGTGCCACTTCGGTACTTTTCTCGCTTGACTCATCATTTTCGATGCGCCTTTGATATTCGTCTAGCATCTTTCCAGTAACGTACTTTATTGTTAAATCCGCCTCGTCTCTCCCTTCGAGCGCTGTAAAGAGTCCGGAATATGATTCTGGGAGACTTACTAGTAACGCTGCGACGACTTCCTCGTCCTCAAGAGGATTTCCTGATCCTCTTAATAAACCTACGATCTCCATGATTGAATCGATGTGTTCGTTCATCGGTCCACTGCGATAATGTATACCGTACAGTTTCCTCCGCAAATACAGTCTGCTGCCAAACGTTGATCGCTCATATTTCTTTGACAGAACCTGCCACACATCAAACGCGTTATCAAGGTGCACGAAATGTATTAATTGGCTATCTTCTACACTTAACGTAATACATGCTAAAGCCTTATTGTTGCGTTTTATCCAGTCTTCTCTAACCTCTTCAGACTTTAGCTTACTTACTGCGTCCCATAAGTCATCGCGTATTAGTATCGCTCGTACCTTGGTCTTCCATACATAGTTTCCACCGTTTAACAGAGGAATGTTGAACCTCAGGTTTTCCTGTGCCATTCTTATGTAGGTTAGCTTGACTTTGCTGTACGGCCGTTTGTGATAAAAGGAAAAAACTTCTTCGTGTACCTTTCACGCTTTATTTACTTCAGACCGATACTGGGCCCATAACCTGATGGGATTTTACGTGAAAGACCGACACTTTCTGCTTATTTTTATATGTAACAGAAGCGGTACGTGTTTATTATTAATACAGAGAACGTAATTGAGTTGAGTAATAATATAGAGTGTGCAAGGAGAGACAATCTTAGCTACCACAGCGCCGCCGCACGTCCACGTCACGAAGTAGAGAAGACTGATTGAAGCGCCATTATACCGACACGCGAGAATAATCGTTTATTTTATATTTTACTTTTTAAAACAGTTATTGCGACTTAAAGACGATTGAACATGATGGCATACAGCATGAGAATTAATTATTTTACGTTTACAACGAAGAAAAAATTTATGAAATAACTGTGCAATCAATCGATCATTGCGTTTACAATCAGAGGTAAACAGACTAAGAAACTGGCTAAGATTATAACCATTACACATAAAATATAGAAATACACAGCAGTATTGTCCGCAAGTTTGAGAAAGTATTCCTTGCAGCGTCGTCGTGTTCCAGCGATTCG
>NW_017300182.1:45555-46098 GCF_001594075.2 Trachymyrmex cornetzi | reverse complement strand
GGCAGTCGACCTCGTCCACACCCTCGGCAGTCGGTCGGCAGGATAGACCCCCGCATGTCGGACACTGAGATGATGTTAAGGCGTTTAAAACTTCCAGTGAATTCATTTTTCGGCGTAGGTGAGCGTGAGAGAGGAAATGTATGCGTAAATTCAGAATTTACCTCTTTTGCCAGTACGTGCGTTGTAGAGTTCTCAAAAATATGTTTGCGAAACGCTAGTGTTAGCTTTATCTCTATTAGTCGTCGAGTCGAATTTTGGAAGATCTTTTTCCTCTTCAGTTGTAGCTTGTTCATCCGCGTTTTGATTCACCTTTTCTGTCACGATGTTTTTTCTCCACGCCTCGATGTTGCGAAATATATCGTTTTTCTGATTTTTAAATTTAATTGAAAAATTTCCGCTGTTTGTTTTTTCGCTCTCGACGTCACTTTCGCTGCAATTTTCTGAAGGAAGAATATCGTAGCTCGAATTGCTGCTATTTCGTATAACTAGCCAACGTTTCAATTTGTAAGCGTTGCGTAAAGCCGTAATCACACTAGCGATTGG
>NW_017300182.1:44718-45405 GCF_001594075.2 Trachymyrmex cornetzi | reverse complement strand
ACGTTGGTTCGAAATCCGTGGTGCGTGCAACGTTGTCCGCAACCTCCGAAATCTGGCAGATTTTTGAAAGCCGGAGAAATTCCTTCCAGATTATATATGTTTCTGGAGAGTAAATTACTCTGATAACGTGACTTCTCTTGTCCTCTGGTATAGATGTAGCGTGCGTGTAATAGCTCGCAAATGTATCGTAAAGTATATAGAATTAACGTCTCCGTCGAACCATTCGATTCCGTGATAATTTCGTGTAAGCCAGTTGTTTTCTCGTCTTGCTCTCTCGGATAATTCTCCAAATGGATAAGGTGGTCTCATAATCCAGTGCCCGGTGATCGTCGCATTAATCGCAAGAACCGCGACTTCTTTCGGAATAAAATTGTCTTCGATATCGCGAAAACCTTGTATGTAGATGACTATATCCATTATATATTCGAATTTTCGCTACACTTTTTATGTCACGAGACGTCAGCGTCGGTGTCACGAACAAGACTGAAGCTTTTTTCGTCATCTCACGTGGAATTAGATTAGAAAGAATGTGTAGTGGGGGAAAAATATTTTTCTCACGAAAGGCATAGAGCTAACCGGAAAAGTCGACAATGACTTGACGCGAGGAATCGATTTCTAAAACGTTATCGAACTCTGCATAGACGATACAATTGATAGTCACGGAAAGAGCTTTTTCGAATCTCACTT
>NW_017300182.1:43928-44633 GCF_001594075.2 Trachymyrmex cornetzi | reverse complement strand
TTTCATACCATAAAAATTATGTCTAAGACATTTTGTCGAAAAATGAATAGTTTCGGAAATAATTGTTTGCTTCCATACTTTTTCCCCACCCTGTATATTCGAATTTTCGCTACTCTTTTTATGTCACGAAACGTCAGTGTCGGTGTCACGAACAAGACTGAAGCTTTTTTCGTCATCTCACGTGGAATTGGGTTAGAATTAATGTGTAGTAGGGGGAAAATATTTTTCTCACGAAAGGCATAGAGCTAACCGGAAAAGTCGACAATGACTTGACGCGAGGAATCGATTTCTAAAACGTTATCGAACTCTGCATAGACGATACAATTAATAGTCACGGAAAGAGCTTTTTCGAATCTCACTTCTAATCGTAAGCTTCCGTGTTTCACAAGATTCCAATGTCCTGCACAATTAGCGGATAGATCCGGAGTAAGATCGAAAGCGAAAAGAGTGTAAGCATTGGCATAATCGTCTCTGCTTATAGAATTACCCTCGTTAAGAAAGTGAACGTCAGTTCCCGAGAATATTGTGTGATAAGCTTCAACGTAGAGCGGCTCGTCTTTCGAAAAATTTGGCTGTAACAGCCTACTGGGAATTTGTATGCCATCGGCGTACAGCGAAAAGAAATTTATTCTGTAATTTTTGAAATTAAACGGGTTTAATTTTCTATCACCGTTAAATGCCTTGTTATCGACAAAGCCAACTATT
>NW_017300182.1:38725-42261 GCF_001594075.2 Trachymyrmex cornetzi | reverse complement strand
CACGATGATGTCTGTGTCCCTGTTCAGGTCTTGGAGGGCCAATCGCTCTTGTCTAGTGATATTTGGTGCGGGGGGTTTGGCTTTGGAGAGCCACTATTATTCGTTTCGGCAACTGTAGAGTATTGCATTGTCTATCGATTCCCCCACGACACCGGCATGTATCGTGAATGTTTTAACTTCGACTCTCGTAAGGGGATACTTGGCGGTAGTTTTACAGCATTCTAGAGTATGCGAGTAGCACACCCGGACTTATTTTTGCTCTTTTTACGAGTAAACTGGCATCGAGAATACGTATTTTTGACATCGTTCTTGTCTCCATAAGGCAAAATGAATCTTTCGATCGTACGAGTCTCATTCTAACTTCCACACCGTTAATTAAAAATTTATCTTGATTGAAAACGTCGCAGTGAAGGTGACCTACGAGATCTAGCGCACGATTTCCTTAAATGTATTTCGTACGTTTCTCGAGTGCCGTATTTGGATTTGACGAGTCTAATGTGTCGTCCATGTAGCCGGGAATATCCGCGTCCCATAAGCAAGAGGTTAGATGGGAAGTTTTTGCGGGTGAAACATAATTTAATAACGCTTCGATGTACGCGCGGTAAGCGTAAGCGTTGTTTGGCGGCGACACGAGTTTTTGATTGAAATGTACGTCGATTTGGTTGAACATGGAATGCAGTAAATGATTTACGAGTCCTACTTTTGCCACGTCGGCGGCTACGACCGATGTGCTCTCCCCTCGTTCGCTTTCTACGTGTACGCGAAGGCTCAACTTGGTGTGAATGAGATCCAGATAGTCTTCTCCATGGCCGGGTATGACGAATTCTATGGGTGAGTCGTTCGAGAGCGAAGTTACGGGTGTGTAATAAATCCATTGTGAACTCTCGATGCTGGTTTGCGTAGGTGGTAGAGAGAAGAAATCGAGTTCGCTCTTTATACACTCGCTTGAGTGGGTATGAAGAAAGGACATGGTTTTTCTCCAGTCACGAATTCCTATCTCGATTAAGAGAATGTCGGATACGTCGCGTTTCTTGACTCGATGTTTCCTAATGAACGGTTTTTTGGTTTTTCTTTCTGCAGCTCGAATTTCCTTTTTCTTCTTCGTCACTTTTTTGCTCTTCTTCCCTGTGCTACTTCTCGATGTTTTTCTTTTGACTGTCCAACGTCGTTTACGAAGCGCGATACGACTATTCCGACCTCCGAATGGAAACTGAAGTGCTGCGGACTTTGCGGATATTTTATATCCCGACCCCCTCATCAGGGAGCTTATATTTCCTTTGGCTTTTCTCTTCAGATTACCCCTAGATTCCGCGAGCCGACATTTGACCATTTCCTTCAACGGCTTATTATTTTCGACGTCTTCTATTACGTTAATTCCCGCACCTAAAGCTTCTTTTCCGACAGCATTACCTGCACCTTTACCTAGGTAAGGTAATATTTTTCTGAATAGTCCACCGAGAAAGCTTCCGATTCCATGTCCGCGTTGATAGGGCGAACCGACGAAAACACGTGGAATTGCATCTCGGCCACCGATGTCCCGTGCGTCAAAATACTCCTCATACTCCATAGCTAGTTTCTAACTAAAGACTGTCGCTATACCGACACGCTTGCGTATACGAAAGAAAGTTATTGCTTACGTTTAAAGTTCCGAATTCGAATGGAATTTTTTTTCCAAGATGATCTTTTATATCTATTTCGATCGTTCTGAAATTCGTTCGTCGCAATGGGATATAATTTAGAAATGAGAAATGCTTCACCAAATTTGCACCAAATGCGTAATTATGGCTGCGTATCTCGACCGGAACTATCCTGAGAAGAGAAGTACGTACATCACCTGTTATACAGGGTGTCCGAAAAGTGTGGAAACGGTCGAATATCTCGAGAAATACACATCGGATCAGAAATCTGAAAATATACGTATTCAATGTTTTCAAAACTCAATCTTTTGACATCTAACATGACCCCCCATCCGCTGTGGGTGAAAGAGAGGGTAAGTTTAAAATTTTAAATGGGAACCTCCATTTTTATTGCAGATTTCGCTTCTTCAGAAAAAGTTACATAAATTTTATCTATTACAAACATTTTTTTGATGACAGATGGCGCTGTAATCAGCGAAATTAAAAAATGAGTCTAAAACGTTTAAAATATCTCAAGAAATACTCAAAGGATCAAAAAAATAAAAATGTACGTATTCAATGTTGTCAAGAAAGCTATCCATTGACGCAACAATTCTACCCCCCACCTACCATCCGCTGGGGGTGAAAGGGTAGGTATCTTTAAAACTTTAAATGAGAAAACCCCCATATTTTATTGCAGATTTCGCTTCTGCAGAAAAAGTCGTATTAACCCTTTAACGCCGAGATGTGCTGAATCTCGACATGGATTTCAATCCCCAACAATTAGCAGAAAAGAACGTAGACAAGTATCGGAAGGTCCATTTATATGTAATAAGGTATCAGAAACGTGTTCCCGATAGTTAAACTTCGAAAACGTGTACTGTATACAATTTTCATTTTTCGATTTTGAGTTCACAATGGCGCCTATAAGCTCAAAATTTTTCGAAATTTTACGTACGGCGAGTAAATTTGCAAATAATATGCCCGAATTCAATTGAAACTTGTTACTCGGGGGGTTTTTGGGATCGCTAATTACGAATGTGAAGTCAGAATCCAAAAATTCAACTTGATGTACCTACAATGGCAGACCAAGTATTCAAAATTTGAAGTAGCGTCCTTTGCCTTTGAATATTTCAAAGTTTCCCGATTCTCATCGCGAGGAGGTGGACGATTTTGAGAATCATTTTTTTTGTTTTTAATTTTTTTTTTAGTTTTTTTAGAATGTTTTTGATTTTTTTGTTTTTGTTAAGTTTAATTTTTTTTTATTTCCTTTATTCGATTTTTTAAAAATATGTACATATATATGTATGTATGTTTCCAAGCAAAATTTTTATTGGAAATACATACTTATCTTTTTAATATTGCATATGTGTGTATGTATTTATGGGTGGCACCCAGTTGGACACGGCTCAATTGGACACGAGCCACTCACAGCGCTTGAGACTGCAAAGCTCCTAAGCACCGGTCGCTGTGATTGGTGGTGTCCAATCGAGACGTAGTCAATCGGGATCACCCATGTATTTATACCAGTTTAAGTTCTTCTAACTAATTGTTTAATATTTCTTCCATTTTCTTCTCACTATTTGCTTAAAAATTTCCATCTTTTTTATTCAGTATTCTGTCTGTCGTTGTAAATGGGCATAATGGCTTTGACAGAAAAAAAAAATCAAAATCGAAAACTTACCCGCCCATCCACCTCCAGGGTGAGAATATGCTCCGTTGAGTATTTCTTGAGATATTTTAAACGTTGTAGAATCATTTTTTAATTTCGCTGATTACAGCGCCATCTGTCATCAAAAAAATTTTTGTAATAGGTAAAATTTATGTAACTTTTTCTGAAGAAGCGAAATCTGCAATAAAAAATAAGGGTTTCCATTTAAAATTTTAAACTTACCCTCTCTTTTACCCACAGCGGGTGGG
>NW_017300182.1:31875-35323 GCF_001594075.2 Trachymyrmex cornetzi | reverse complement strand
TTTTTTTTAATGTTGGAAGTTGTCGAAATATTTGACCGTCCCGGTACATAATTGACACCCTGTATATATATATATAGCACATATATATGTATAACATATGTATTATATAGGGTATCCAAAAAGACCCCGGATTTATGGGCTGAACATAAAGATGGCTATAATTAATCGTAAAAGAATGTGAATTGTACTTGTATCGGCGTACATACATAGTACACCGAAATATAGTGCGTTGACTATGACCTGTGACTATGATTCACGTTCTACGACTCAGTTACGGTCATCCTTATGCTAAGGGCCTTAAATAACGTTTTTAGATGAAACGTTTCAGACCAAAGTTGTAAGAATTTAAAGGAGTTATTTACTGCTATTCAGTTTGACCTTGGATGGCGTCTCTAAGATCAGATCAAGGTCACATTTATTTTTTTTTAATGACACATGCTATTTTTATTCTACAATTTAGCAGCTGGTGTAGCAATTCAAAACTATTTTTTTTTTTATTAAATTCTTATTGATATGTGAGATTTGAAAGTTACAGTATTTAACCTAGGTGTCCGACTGGCGGCATTAAAAATAAAAATTAGAGGAACAACTACTTCTAAAACGGCTTTCCGAATCTTTTTATGTTTTTCTTCACAACATTTCGGTATTTTATATAAAAACGGTTTCTACGCAACTTTGGCTCAGTCGTTACTGAGATGACTTTCAATTTTTGCATAGATTACGAAGCAAATGATTTGTACATTCTATTTTGCTCACTGTTGTGCTCATTTGTTCCTGATACAGTCTATTGTCAATAATGGACTTAAATACGTTGCTATCACCACCGGCGATGACCGTTCTATAGATCTATTCGTGCATTTCAACGCTATTTTTAAACCCTTCAACAATAGTATCACTCTCCATACTTGTAGAGCTTGCATTACGATCAAAGTTTTTGTAATACAAACCAGTACCGTTAAAATACACGCTTCTGGCGTTTATTTTGCTATTACAGTCAAGACAAACGCTTTTGATATTTTTATCACTATCGTCTGATTAGACGTCTCTAATATTTATTGTATAGTACCGTCGAAATAGACGCTTCTGACATTTATAACAAACATTAACATGCATATAATAATATAAACCAGTACCGTCGAAATAGACGCTTCTGACATTTATAACAAACAATAACATGTATGTAATAATAGAAACCAGTACCGTCAAAATAGACGCTTCTGACGTTTATTTTGCCATTACAGTCAAGAGAAACGCTTTTGATATTTTTATCAGTATCATCTGATTAGACGTCTCTGAGATTTATTTTATAAGTACCGTCGAAATAGACGCTTCTGACATTTATAACAAACAATAACATGAATATTGTTTCGCCCGATGCACGAGATTGCACTCGGGTAGTTACGTGCACTCCCGAGCCACGGAAATAAAGAGACTCAAGGCTTAAAGAGTAGGAAATAAGAAGCCGTTTATTATTCAGTAACGTCGGCACCACGAGATCGTCAGTACATAAGTAGCGTAACGATAATATGTGTAATCGACGGAGAAGCACGTCCGTACGTCTTGACTGCTCTCCGAAAATCTGACAGCTGTTCACCGTCAACAACGGCACATCGTCTTGACAATGCGACACCACGGGTGTCAGCACAGCACGGCATGCGACGGAGCATGGGCGTAACAATATAATAGTACAAACCAGTACCGTCAAAATAGACGCTTCTGGCATTTATGGAAAACTATTACACATGCATATGATACTACGAATCAGTACGGTCAAAATAGACGCTTCTGGCACTATTGAGATACTACATGGTTACATATTATATACAATCAATTTCGTGTTCAATATAAAGACAAGCAATATTACGTTCTTATCTTTAAAAATAATTGTAATTTTTTATTAAAAAAAGTTCATTTTTACAAAACCTATCATTAGGCTCTTGCAATCGTAAAATATAATTTTTGAATACTATACAGGGTGTCTGGAAATTACCGACAAATGTTTCGTGCGTGGGTAGAACAGACTATACTTTGTCGTAAAGTTCTGTACCATTTTTCGGTGTCAGCAATAGTTAACGAGATATTAACGTGTAAAGATAACAGAATACGCGCGTCCGCCCGACCTACTATTGCCGGATTTTACCACCGAGCGCACGGCGCGAGGGCCGCAAAGAGCAGGGACGGCCTAGCAGGCGCGCCGCGCCGTTCGAGCTTAAAGGCTCGCGGCGGGGGGCGCTTGCCATACTCCCCGCGCGCCAAACTATCGATGACGGCGCTTTGGAAATAATATCTCGATTAGGAAATTATCGAAATCTTTTTGAAAACTCAATTTAGTTCGCTGTAAAGCGTGCGCGTATACGAGGTGTGATCAAAAAGTAAGGTGACTTTTCATTTTTATAAAAAAATATTCATTTATTCATCCAAAATTATGTTATCCCCTTCAAAATAATCCCCCTCTGATACAATGCACTTGTGCCAGCGCTTTTTCCAGTCGTCAAAACACTTCTGAAATGCACTTTTGGGTATTGCCTTGAGCTCCTCCAGCGATGCAGCCTTAATCTCCTCAATCGTCGCAAATCTTCGTCCTTTCATGGGCCTTTTCAATTTTGGGAAGAGGAAAAAGTCGCAGGGGGCCAAGTCTGGTGAATACGGTGGCTGAGGCATGATGACAGTATTGTTTTTGGCCAAAAAACTACTCACTAGTAACGACGTGTGCGCAGGTGCATTATCATGGTGCAGAATCCATGAATTTTCTTTCCACACTTCCGGACGTTTTTTTCTTATTGATTCACGCAAACGCCGCATAACCTCAAGGTAATACTCCTTGTTTACCGTACGACCTTGTGGTAGGAATTCTTGATGCACAACGCCATGGTAATCAAAGAAAACTGTGAGTAAAACTTTCACATTCGAACGAACTTGGCGTGCCTTTTTCGGTCTTGGTTCTCCTGGGCTCTTCCACTGGGATTGGGCTTTGGTTTCGACGTCATAACCATATACCCATGTTTCGTCACCAGTTATAACCCTTTTGAGCAGATCAGGATCATCATTGACGTCGTTCAACATGTCTTGGGCGATGTTCATGCGACGCTGCTTCTGATCAAAATTAAGCAGTTTTGGAACGAATTTCGCTGACACACGTGTCATACCCAAAACATCCGTTAAAATTGATTGGCATGAGCCAAACGATATGTTAAGATCATCAGCTATTTCTCTAATCGTGATTCGACGATATTTCAACACAATTTCTTTCACTTCCTGAACATTTTCGTCGGTTTTTGACGTGCCGGGGCGTCCAGAGCGAGGTTCATCATTAGCATTTTCTCGGCCCTCTTGAAATAACTTATACCATTTATAAACATTTTTTTTGTTCAAAGTTGACTCACCGTATGCCACTGTCAACATTTCAAGAGTTTTTGAACACTTAATACCATTTTTTACACAAAAATTA
>NW_017300182.1:11973-31783 GCF_001594075.2 Trachymyrmex cornetzi | reverse complement strand
CATAAAAACAACACATGTTATATAGTCAAAACTGTGAACATATGATCGTGACGAGTGTACCAACACAACAAAAAAAAAATTTTGAAATTAGAGTGTACACAGCGCGCGAAATTAAAAAAATCACCTTACTTTTTGATCACAACTCGTATATACAGAAAAATGCTACATATGTATAAATGTGACTTGTTTTAAATAAATTATATGTGTATTTTAAAAGGATACAATCTGTAAAGTAAGAGCGTGTACTGGTTAATGTGTAGAAAAATTTATTTTTAATGATTTTTAAGTACATAAATTTGTTGTACTCCATGAAAAGAAAAATGCTGTACCATTAATAATGAGTCCAGTCACCACCGACATTGATAATTGCCTGACATCTCTGAGGCATACTTTCCACTAAGTTGACTGCGTATTCGTTCGGTAAAGACCTCCAAATGAGACGAATTTGTCGTGTCAGCTGCTTCAAAGTGCATACTCTTTTTCCTCGAAGCATGTGCTTGAGATATGCCCACACATTTTCAATGGGATTTGCATCTGGCGATTGCGATGGTCAATCAAGTGTGACGATGCCAGACCGCTCTTTCCACTCGGTGCAAAGCTTGCTCCGGTGTTTTGGGTCGTTGTCTTCCTGTAAGATCCAGTCCTCGTTCTTTTTTTATGAAACATCGTTCAGCAGTCGGCAACAAATACTTTTCATAAATTTTAAGCATTTTCGGAACATTTAAATTGTATGTAAACAGATGTAATGCTCCAAAACCCTGTTTTTAAAAGCAGTCCCAAAGATGAACTTTACAGGGTGTTTAACGGTCCGTTGTATTAATCTATTGGTCAAGGTTGACCAGGAACGTCGGATGGTAATATATCCCCAAACAGAAGCGGACTTCGTCCGTAAAAATCACGTTGCTCCAATCTCGGTCCAAATTCTCCTTTGCCCAAGCGAGTCTTTTCATCACATGTTTTTCGCCTAACAGTGGTTTCTTCAATATGCTACGATATTTGATGTTATGCGTAAGGAGATGGGTTCGAATAGTTGTATGTGATTTTTCTATACCCTTCTGTTTTAATTTTGCTGCTCCTTGTCGCAATGTTAAAGTCGGGTTCCGCTTAAACAAATTCACAATTTTTTTTCCATGTTCGGCGTCACTTTGCCTATCGAGCTACGTTCTGGCAAGTCATCGACATTTTTTGTCTTTTTATATTGCTGAAATAACTTAGCGACGAACGATTTTGACTTTCCCATGTATTTAGCAACTACATATGACATTTTTGGTCCTTTCGGGTGGGAACTAAGGAACACAGCCTTGTAGTGCGATGCGTATGCGGCACTCATAGCGGTTACCGTGTTTCTCAGATAAGAATTCGACACCAACTGAATCTTTTGTGACGAAGCATTCACGACAAAAGTTCCATCTATCGACTCACATAAAAACTAGGACGATATTTAAAACCAACTGCCATTTATGCCGTACACGCTCTTACTTTACAGACTGTAATTCTACCGACAACGTTTGTGAATAAGAAAGAGCGCACTAAACTGAGTCGAATTGAGTCCTTTACCATTTTGTAATTTTCGCAATAGTTATAAGATATATTAACCATTTGGGCTACAACCACGAGTGAGACTCGTGGTAAGGAATTTGGTCCATAAACAATAAGCACGAGTCAGACTTCTTACTACGAGTCTCACTTACCAAATTCCTTACCATGAGTCTCACTCGTGGTTGTAGGCCAAAGGGTTAATTACTAAAACATTGATTTTCAAAAACTTTTACTCAAATACTATCAACTTTACAGAAAAACAGCAAGAGACAAGTATTTTCTTTTTTTTCTTTTCATAAAACTCTAAGAATTTTTTCAGAATTTTTTAGAACCGTATTTTCTCATTTTGGTAAAAATAGTTGTTAATAAGAAAATGCAGTATTAAAAGGTTGATAAAAAATTCTGAAAAGATTTATAAATCTTTATGAGAACAAAATAAACAATTTTTGTCTCTTGCTATTTTTCTGTAAAGTTGATAGTACTTGAGTAAAAAATTCTTGAAAACTAATATTTTAGTAATTAATATCTTGTTAACTATTGCGAAAATGATTAGGTGTACAACTTTGTTTTCGCCGATTTCCTGTAGATGGCTTTAGCGGTAGGTGGTGGTTGAAATAAATAGATCATATACGTCATACAATAAATTTGGGCATCTGTCAACATAACCCAATAGATACATTAGTCGATTTGTGTCTGCATCATAAAGTTATTCTCGATTGAAAATGTCAGTCTACGAGCCAAATTCTCATCATTTGCGGTAGGTTTTAATTTTCTGCTTCAATATAAAGAAATCTGCGGTTGAGGCTCATCGAATGCTCTCAAATACTTATGGTGAGGTCGCTATTAGTGAAAGAATATGTCGTAAATGGTTTCGACGCTTCAAGAACGGTGATTTTGACGTAGAAGACCGGCATAGCGGTGGAAGAGAGAAGGTTTTCGAAGATGCAGAATTGGAGGTATTACTTGAGCATATCTCGTGTCAAAATCAAGAAGAATTGGCACAATCATTGGGAGTGACGCAACAAGCAATTTCAAAACGCCTCAAAGCCATGGGAATGATTCAGAAGCAAGGAATTGGGTGCTGTACGAGAGATGTTGAACGGCGTTTGTTTGCTTGTGAACAGTTGCTTGAAAGGCAAAGACGGAAGGGATTTCTGCATCGCATTGTGACTGGGGACGAAAAATGGGTTCATTACGATAACTCCAAGCGCAGAAAATCATTTTCTGGCCATGCTTCCACGTCGACGGCCAAACCGAATATTCACAACTCCAAGGTTATGCTCTGTATTTAGTGGGACTAGCTGGGCGTAGTGTATTATGAGCTGTCAAAATTGACTGAAACAATCACAGGCGATCGATATCGAACGCAACTGATGCGTTTGAGCCGAGCATTGAAAGACAAACGGCTGCAATACAACGAGAGACACGATAAAGTGATTTTGCAGCATGACAATGCTCGACCCCATGTTGCGAAAGTGGTCAAGACATACTTGGAAACGTTGAAATGGGAAGTCTTACCCCACCCACCGTATTCTCCAGACGTTGCTCCCTCTGACTATCACTTGTTTCGATCAATGGCACACGGCCTGGCTGACCGGCACTTTCGGTCGTACAAAGAAGTAAAAACTTGGATCGATTCGTGGATCGCCTCAAAAGATGACCAGTTTTTTCGACGCGGGATTCGTACGCTGCCCGAAAGATGGGAGAAAGTAGTGGGCAACGATGGACAATACTTTGAATCATAAATGTATAACCAGTTTTTTACAATAAAGCCTCGAATTTCGGAAAAAGAAACGGTGGAAGCAAAGTTGTACAACTAATACAAAGTGGTAAAAGACTCAATTCGACTCAGTTTAGTGCGCTCTTTCTCATTCACGAACGTTGTCGGTAGATTTATTAAATATCCTTTTAAAATACACATATTATTTATTTAAAACCAGTCATATTTATACATATGTAGCATTTTTCTGTGTGTACACGCGCACGCTTTAGAACGAACTAAATTGAGTTTTCAAAAAGATTTCGATCATTTCCCAATCGAGATATTATTTCCAAAGCGCCGTCATCGATAGCTTGATGCGCGGAGAGTGGGCAGTGGGGCGTGCGCCCCGCTCACCGCCGTGAGCCTCAAAACTCGAACGGCGTGACACACCTGCTAGGCCGTTCTCGCTCCTCGTGGCCCGCGCGTCGCGCCGCGTCGGATCGCGCGGACCACGATTGCCAGAGCTCCAGATTTCGATTGGAGACTCCAGTTTTCGGGACCAAACTCCATTTCTCTAGCAGACGGGAAAAATCTCCAGTTTTTCGCTCGGGTGGAGTATTTATTCTTGCATATTTAACAAATGTTATTCAGGACATGATTCTGAATTACATTCAATAGATTTTAGCCGTCGATCGGACACCTTGCGTAATGCTATAATGCCGTCGGTGCTGTAACTTTGAACTTAAAACTGGAAAAGTATTAATGATGAATAACTTTATTAAAGTATTTTGAAAAACTCTTGCTATCAGCTATTAGATTCTGGAATCTAAAATATTATGTCCCATTTCAAAAAATCGATTTGACCTTGACTTGACATTAACAACATCACCCAAAGCCAAATCAACGGGACCTTCTTATGTCCCCTCCGAACCATACAATTTCTGTTAGAAACATTTTTCCGTATTTCGAAAAATTGTAATGCACTGTTTAAAATGGAACACCTTGTATATAATGGAGTTTTACATCATAAGATGCGCAAGGGAATTAGTAAGCTATACAACAGTGCTCGGAAACACATGCATGTGTGCAAGGCACACATATTGGGCCGATTTTCGAAGCACCGCCTCCTTTTCCCCCACCGCCTACTACCGTTCAACTCTCGACGGCCGATTCGATCCGTCTCGCCGGATTGCGAGCGAATGTGTATCTCTGGAGTGTCGCACTATAAGAAATATGCTGCAACCGTACTTTCCATCAAATATTCATTACTAGGGCTCAGAAATTCGTGCGCGATTCCGTGTCGCGCGCGTGGCACCACTGCGTGCGAGTGAGCGGAACACTCGCGCGATAGATATGCGCGGTCTGATAACGTCTTTTCAACGGAGAGTCCGTAATGCTAATGAATATGTTATATCGAATCATTATTGTTTGTGGTATTTCTGCCACTGTATACAGGGCCTAATGTATGTACTTCTCTATGCTCTTTTGCCACACGCAGTTTACGAGAAATCATTGTTTAAAATAAGGTGTTACATGATATCTAATTAGTAATATTGAGCAGCGAACGTGATCGAGCAGATTTTACGCGTGGCTAGAATACATATTGATTTTTATTCACTTTACAGGATCAACACGTACGAATAATACTTTGCATGAATATTTTAAACAAGGATTTTTTGTATACTGTTGATCATTGGTAAAAACGAATGATATATCATCTATTCTTTTTAACTAATTTCTTATACCGTTCATCTATTTCTCTGTATAACAACGTTTATACGGCTCGGTTATGCTGGATTCACACTGCTTCCGATTTGCGTCGAAGCAAAATTCATCGGAATCCTGTTTTCTGATTGGTTGCAGAGCGTCGGACGACGCACATCGGATGCAGTGTGAATCCAGCATTATGCCGAAGTTATACTTAGATACATGAAATTGGCCAATCACAGTCATTCCATTCTTCAGAATAGTAGCTATGATTGGTCAGTTTCATAACACGGATGTTATAACTGCGGCGTCAATCGAGCCGTGTAAACGTAGTTTATGTTTGTTCAGCATCAGATAAGAACATGTACAAGTACTGACAAATCTGACAATAGTTTGTTCTTTATCGAAAAATTCTCAGAATTGTTGCATAAGGTACAATAAGTTCAGAAAGTTCATCATAACAGATCTATTGTTTCTTTCCAAACGCACTCATATCAGCGGGGCCCTGTCTGAGTGCAACGCTATCTCCGAGAAAACCGAGCAACTACCATTACACACAATTCCTGGTCTGTTTATCAGCCCGAGTCTTCGTAGACAAGGAAATTTACGTGATTTAGGCATTAATTAATATATTTTTTTCTTAGAGAGTACTTTCAATCTCGGTTCTGTAAAGCCAGTATTGTTTGTGCATACGTTATGCGATGAGTGGTGCAGTATCGTTTGGTCCAAACGAACTATAAAACTTTCGTAATCTACATCAATTGACAGCTCTACATGTTGAAAAGATGTAAGTTTTTAACTTTTTTTCCGAATTTGGTACAAATCTATTGCACCATGACAGAATTTTGCATCTATTTTAACCCTGTAAAAGGATTTTTGATTCCGAAGTAAATTCGAAGATGTATATTGATCTGCACAATACCGACAATTTGGCCACTCCAGCATCCCCTTAACACTAAAATGTCCTCCAGAAGGAGAGTTATGCATCTCTTCCTGAATTCGGTTTACACGTCCTTTAGGTACAATCAATTGGAAAACCACCTTTCTCAAATTATGAGCCTCCCATCTCTTGAACACCGCCTCTAACCTCAAGAGAGTCCAGTAAGACCAATAAACTTTAGATGCTGTGTCTTTCGGTGCCACTTCCTGCCACAATGGACGTTCTTTTCCTTACTGGATAAAAAAAAGAAATGCAAGGATCTTCCAATTGTCTTTTCCGCCATTCTTCAAAATTCTCTTCGACTAAAACTATCCATCCAACAGCATTTTCTTGCTTTGCGGCGTCCTTCAGTTCCACATTTACACAATAATGACACTGTTCACTCGCGCACGGTCGTCGTGATAATCCGACCGCGTTATTATGTAAAAGATCTTTACGATATAAAATTTCAAAATCGTATTCCTGTAATCTTTCCATCCAACGCGCAAGTTAACCCTCAAGATCTTTAAAGACATCAGCCATTTAAGTGAAGCATGATCTGTGCGAATTAAAAACTTCCGTCCATATAAATAATGATGGAATGATTTCACTGACTGCACTATAGCTAAAAGTTCGCGTCGCGTGACACAATAATTTCTTTCGGCTTTATTTAAAACTTGACTAAAATAAGCAATAACTTTTTCTACATCATCTTGTTTCTGCGACAAGACTGCCCTAATTCCTAGATTTGATGCATCAGTATCGAGAATAAATTTTCCTTCTACTTTGGGAAAAGCTAAAATTATAGAAGAAGTTAGGGCCTGTTTTAATTCGTCGAAAGAACTTTGATGTCTCTTCTCCCAAATGAATTCAGTTCCGTTTTCCGTTAATGCAAAAAGAGGCTTTGTCAGAGAAGAAAATCCTTTAACAAATTTCTGATAATAAGAACAAAATCCAAGGAAACTTCTCAAATGTTTTTTATTCTAAGGAATCGGCCAGTCTCTCACAGCACTTATTTTCTTTGAATCCGTAGTGATTCCCTCAGCTGATATTATATGACCCAAGTATTTGATTTCCTTACTAAAGAAAACACATTTCTTTGGATTTACCTTTAAATTTACTTTCTTTAACCGGAGAAAAATTTTTTTACAATTCAATAATATTTCCTCAAAACTTTTCCCAAAAATAATTATATCGTCGAGATAAACTAAACAAACTTTATAAAGAAGTTCTCCTAAAATCTGCTCCATTACTCTCTCAAATGTATCGGGGGCATTGCATAAACCGAAAGGCATAACCCAGAATTGCCATAAACCGTTTCCGACCGAAAAAGCCGTTTTCTCTCTATCTTCCGGACGAACTTTAATTTGCCAATATCCACTTTTTAAGTCAAGAGTAGTAAACCAAACGTTACCTGCTAATTGATTAAGGATATCGTCTATCCGGAGTAAAGGGTAGGAATCGTTTATAGTCTTTGAATTCACCTTGCGATAGTCCACACAAAATCTCGTTCCATCCTTCTTTTTGACTAATACCACATGTGATGTCCATGGGCTTTTGAATTCCTCAATAACTCCTTGTTTCTCCATTTCCAAAATAATTTTATTCACTTCCCATCTCATTTGTAATGGAATTTGTCGAAGAGCCTGCTTAATAGGGGAAGGGTCCTTCATGTTTATTATGTGCTCTCCGATCTTACAATTTCCTGCAAAAATCTCATTAGCATATAAAATACATCACGAAATTCATATAGAAAATTGGCAAAGCTTTCTTTTCGGTCTCATCTAAGTAACGAGAGTTTTCTTCGAATAAGGGCATTAAGTCCGTTGGAACCGGCACAACACGTTCAATGCGGAAACAATCAAAATTAGTATCTTTTTCAGCAAATGAATTGAGAAAAATGGGATCGAAGATATTTTGTAAATTAAATAATTTGAGAAAGTCAACTCCCAAGATACAATCATCGTTTATCTTAGCTATCAACATTGGAACCTCCAAGGAAAATTTCGCAAGTCGAACTTTAGTTAAAGTTTTATGTTTGACTGAAATCTGTTCCCCCGTGGGGTACTTGACGTTGCAATTATTTATTTCTATTCTTAATACATCTGATTCGACAAATCTTTGATCTATTATGGAAATATCGGAGCCCGTATCGATCCTAAAAAGACAAGGTTTATTATTTGCCTCACCCTTATAACAAAATTCCCGAAAATTATTTTTAATTCTATTTATCCTGAAAAGACATGGGTTAGCACATAAACTTTTATTCAAGAAATATTGATCATCAACACAATAATCATCTTTATTTATAATTTTATTGAACCTGAAAGAATTTTTATTACTGTCAACAACATTGTAAGAGCATTGGTTAACTGAGAAACTATTATTTTTCGGGGTTTCTTCTGCTTTAGTCGAGCCTGCCCCGATCAGCTCGACTATTCCTTGTTTCCCGTTTCCGTCCTGCCGGGACACTCGAAGCGAAAGTGACTCTCCTTACCACATTCCCAACATTCTCTTTTGTTACCAATTTTTACGCCATTCCTGATTTTAAATAGATTCCCGCTATTATTTCCTTTTCCTTTTTTCTCTTTACTCTCAACAATTTGTTCCCTTTTTCCTTTGTTAAAATATCTTCCCTTTTGGCCAAAATTTTTCATGAATAAATTTTACAGCTCTAGCCCTCTCAATTGCTACTTTCAGAGTTCTTTTCACAAAGTTATCCGACAAGGCGGAGACAAATTGGGCACAGGCAATTTTATCCCGTATCGGATGTGCGCACTCCGGGTAGGCCAACTGCGACAATCTTTCGATATCCGCGCCCAACGTAGCCAGATTTTCATCGAATTTCTGCCTTCTATTTGTGAATTGCGAATAATAACTCTATGCCGATTGACTCTCTCCGAAACGCAACTCTAGTTTTGATTTTAATTCGGCAAAATCTAAAGTTTCAAGATTCTCTACATTTTCTAAAATCGCGCGCGCTTTTCCCCTCAGACACGACACTAAGATGGCAGTTTTCGTCTCTTTTGGCCAACCGTTCGCACGAGCGATCAAACTAAATTGCGAAAAGAATTCACGTAAAGGCACGCTAGCGTCGAATGTATCCGGCTTCAATTTGAAACCCATTTCCTCTCGCGACGGAATTCACACATCACAGCTTTCTCGCGTGAAAACAGAACTGTCTCCATCGGCGGCATGACAGCAAGAAGCAGAACACGAATTCGCTTTCCCGACAAGAGTGAGAGGACTTATCTGTGTATTCGTAGTGGATGCTCCACGTAGACTCTCCTGCAGCGAACGGATCTCCGCATCCTGCCGCTGTAAAACTGCCGTGAGCTCCGCCTGTTTGCGAGTCTGTTCCTCACGCAGCTGTTGTAACTCACGGAGAACGGCTTGCAGAGCTGTCGTCTCCGGCGTATACTCAGATTCCCGTTGGATGGTCTGCGGAATAGTCGTTTCCGTCGTTCTTTCCGAATCCTCCATGAGCGCTCGACTCCGCGTATTCACTGGAGAGCGGAGCATTAACCTCCGTCGTGATGCACGATCCCGGACGAGCCCCCAAAATATGTTACGCCCGCGCGACTAATTTTCGAGTTCGCTCTTGCAGGCGCGCACTCTCGCTCTCGATCCGCCGAAATAAGCAACACAAATGTAAAGAAGAACAGGCAACGTTTATTATAAGAAGAACAAATTAATACTCCCCGATCGATAATAAAAGGAGCAGTCTCGAGATACGTCCGTTCAAGTCCACAACTCACAACCAAAATCCGACGATCTTGTTGAAAACAGACGAAAGCCTCTTCGTCTCGGTGCGCTACGCTATATCATAGGCGTCAGCGAAATACGGGCAAAACAATATATTCGTTGCTTATATGGCTTTGACAATAGAAAATCATTCGGGACTTACTTGACATTTTACACGAACACTTTTGTCGGATTCTATGTGGAATATACGATAGAAATTTTATCAGTTTTTATGAGTAATTCACATATTCGTTGTTTATATGGCTTTGACGATAAAAAATCTTTCGGAAATTATTTGATATTTTACATAACGGTTTTCTATCTGATGTAATATGAAAGACACGATAGAAGACTTATCAGTATGTCCTCTAACATTTTTGTCTTTAATTCTATATAAATGACGACTACATCTATAACTTATTAAAAATAGACGACATACTGATAAGTCTTCTATCGTGTCTTTCATATTACATCAGACAGAAAACCTTTATGTAAATTATCAAATAAGTTCCGAAAGATTTTTTATCGTCAAACCCATATAAACAACAAATATGTGAATTTCTCATAGGAAATGTTTATGTAAAATGTCGAATATTAGGTGTACAATTTTGCTTCCGCCGTTTTCCTATGGATAACATTAGCGATAAGTGGTGGTCGAAATAAATAGAACATAGACGTCATACAATAAACTTGGGCATCTGTCAACATAACCCCATAGAAACATTAGTCGATTTGTGTCTGCATCATAAAGTTATTCTCGATTGAAAATGTCAGTTTACGAGCCAAATTCTCGTCATTTGCGGGAGGTTTTAATTTTCTGCTTTAATATGAAGAAATCTGCGGCTGAGGCTCATCGAATGCTCTCAAATACTTATGGTGAGGCCGCTATTAGTGAAAGAACGTGTCACGAGTGGTTTCAACGCTTCAAGAACGGTGATTTTGACATCGAAAACCAGCATAGCGGTGGAAGAGAGGTTATCGAAGATGCAGAATTGGAGGCATTACTTGATCAAGACTCGTGTTAAAATCAAGAAGAATTGGCACGTCATTGGGAGTGACTCAACAAGCCATTCCAAAACGCCTCAAAGCCATGCGAATGATTCAGAAGCAAGGAAATTGGGTGCCGTACGAGTTGAAGCCGAGAGATATTGAACGGTGTTTGTTTGCTTGTAAGGCAAAGACGGAACAGCTGCTTGAAAGGCAAAGACGGAAGGGACTTCTGCATCGCATTGTGACTGGGGACGAAAAATGGGTTCATTACGATAACCCCAACCGCAGAAAATCATGGGGAGTTCCCGGCCATGCTTCCACGTCGACGGCCAAACCGAATATTCACGGCTCCAAGGTCATGCTCTGTATTTGGTGGGACTAGCTCGGCGTAGTGTATTATGAGCTGTCAAAATCGACTGAAACAATCACAGGCGATCGGTATCGAACGCAATTGATGCGTTTGAGCCGAGCATTGAAAGATAAACGGCCACAATACAACGAGAGACACGATAAAGTGATTTTGCAGCATGACAATGCTCGACCCCATGTTGCGAAAGTGGTCAAGAGATACTTGGAAACGTTGAAATGGGAAGTCCTACCCCACCCGCCGTATTCTCCAGACGTTGCTTCCTCTGACTATCACTTGTTTCGATCAATGGCACACGGCCTGGCTGACCAGCACATCCGGTCATATGAAGAAGTAAAAAAATTGGGTGGATTCGTGGATCGTCTCAAAAGATGACCAATTTTTTCGACGCGGGATTCGTACGCTGTTCGAAAGATGGCAGAAAGTAGTGGCCAGCGATGGACTATACTTTGAATCATAAATGTATAAACAATTTTTTACAATAAACCCTCGAATTTCGGAAAAAAAACGGCGGAAGCAAAGTTGTATATCTAATAAGTCCCGAGTGATTTTCTATCGTCAAAGTCATATAAGCAACGAATATGTGAATTACTCATAGGAACTGATAAAATTTCTATCACATATTTTACATAGAATCTGATAGAAGATGTTCGTGTAAAGTGTCAAATAAATCCCAAGTGATTTTCTATCGTCGAAGCCATATAAGCAACGAATATGTGTATTAATACGATACGTACCTAAAGAATTTCTCTTGATCTAGAACGATTAAAACCAGATATTATAAAAATGGATTCAAAACGGTAGCAATTATATCTAACTTCAAAAATACCTACGATAGACTTATATATCGATAAAATTGTATAAGAATTTAATCGTTTCTTGTAAATTTCCATCAGATTTTTTTTATCAGAAAGTGCTTGTTTTAAAAGTATTTAGTGAATTTACAACTAGTAGCAAAAAATATAACACTTGAAGTCTTGTTTCAAGTTTGTTGTGCAAGAACTTCATGAAGTATTTCAACATATACCCGTTCATTGGACCAGTCTATATTTTGTTGTGGATCGACTGTTGCTTAACCGGAATGCTGACTGTTGCTTAATTAAGGAGTACTTTTTACAAAGAATATATACAATCAATGCATTTATCAATTATACTCTCCCCTCTCTCTCTCTCTCTCTCTCTCTGTCTCTCTCTCTCTCTCTCTCTCTCTCCCCCCCTCTCCCTTTACCCCCCCTCTCTCCACATATTCAATTTGATCTCTTATTTTAGGCGGAGAGGATTGCAGTCTCATTATCTGGCTATTCATTAAAAATCAAACTAATGAAATAATGTACAACTAACATTGACAGAATGTTAAATATATTTTGTCCATCGTGTTTTATTTATCTTTCATAACACCATCAAATCGCTAGAGAAAACCTCGTTGGATGCTACACATGTGTACGACGTAATGTACAATTTGAAAAATCATTTAACGTTCCGAAAAATTACTAAAATTTTTTGGTTTCAAAGTAAACCAAAGTCTTCTAAATCTTTTGCCTTCAGAGGGCAAGAAATTTGAAAAAGAAGCACTGCGCGTTTACGATAAAGCCATCAACTATTTAAATAAGTGGTTTAACTTTGACAACTCAATTTATAAAAAATTGCGTCATTTCCAATTAAAAAATGAGTTATCAAAATTGCAAGAAGTGCTCAACATATCTGCAAATTGGTGTATGTTAAGTTAGCACTCCAATATTGAAATTCCATAGTTCTGATTAGAGTTGCCGTTTCCTTTCGTCGAGACGAAGAGTTCTCTATAATTTATAACAAGAGTTCCGCTTGATAATTATGTTTAAATAATTTTTAAAAAATGGGGTGCTAATTTCTTATCGAAATTCGAGATCGAATAGTTCTGAGCGGCTCAATAGCTTCATTTAGTGAATACCTAGAGTTCCTGATGCATAAAGAAAAATTTTGAAAAATCTAAAAAGTATTAAAAATTTTTTTTAAATTAATTTTTAGATACAATAGTTCTGATTAGAATTCCTGCTTCCTTTTAACGAGACGAAGAGTCCACCGTATTTTTAATGCAAGATTCAGTTAATAACAATTTTTAAATAATTTTTTTTAATTGGGGTGCTAACTTCACAGAGAAATTCGAGATCGAACAGTTCTGAACAGCTTAATAGATTTATTTTGTGAATATCTAGAGTTCCTAACACATAAAAAACAATTTTGACACACAAAAAAATTAAAAAAAAAAACATTTTTCGATTACTTTAATTTCGCGTATCTTGAATATCGTTAGTCCAATCGCATTGTCACCTGATACTTTTCGATAGAACTCGTCGAGAACTGCCGAAAACGATAATCAGAACTACTGGAACTCTCAAAAAATTTTTCAACATCGGACTTAGAAGATTTTCGACTACCTATCAAATATGTCATATTTCTCAAACCGTTGGTCCAATCGCTTTGTCAACTCATACTTTTCGATAAAACTCGTCGAGAATTGCCCAAAACGATAATCAGAACTACTAGAATTCTCAAAAAATTTTTCAACATCAGACTTATGACATATTTGATAGGTAATCGAGAAATTTCTAAGTCCGATGGCTATTTATATTTATATTTTATTCGTGGGAAGCGAACTGAAATATCTTGTAAACTGACATTTTCAATCGAGAATAACTTTATGATGCAGACACAAATCGATTAATGTTTCTATGGGGTTATGTTGACAGATGCCCAAATTTATTGTATGACGTCTATGATCTATTTATTTCGACCACCACTTACCGCTAAAGCCATCTATAGGAAAACGGCGGGAGCAAAATTGTACACCTAATATAGAGATTTAAAATGTCTATTACGATCGTAGCTGGATCTTCGTTGCTTAAATAATTCAATCTTGAATTACTAATATATACTTTATATATGTACTTGCATATATACCATATTGTAGTTTTTTCACACACACAAACTGGGCGCCGAATTATTTTTCCGGACTAAATAAACGCAATTAAAACTACTCTAGTAATCGTGAATTAAATTGAAAAGCAATTTAATAATTTGATGCTACCATCAAGCAAGTCGATTACTAGAGTAGTTTTAATTGCGTTTATTTAGTCCGGAAAAATAATTCGGCGCGCAGTTTGAAAAAGACTACAATATGGTATATATGCAAGTACATATATAGTATATATTAGTAATTTAAGATTTAATTATTTAAGCAACGAAGATCCAGCTTCGACCGTAATAGGCATTTTAAACGCCTATAATGATCATATCTCCCCATTTAACCGTCACGTAGACCTCACCCTCTTCCAGCAGCGTACATGGGAGTGGGTTCTCCACTTGTCTCCACGTAATCGCTACGGTTCCGTTTTTGTTCACCGTCCAATGCGGATGGTCCGCCGGAACTCGATAGGGTTCCAAAACCACCGTGATCCCGTATCCATGCTCCGCCATTGTCTGCAGCAAGAAGTCCTGTGCACGGTGGGCATGGTTAATATTCGCTTGGAGTATCTTATTGAGCATTACTCCAACTGGTCCATCCGCCTTCCTCCGTGGCGGTGCCTTCCAGCCATGGATCGGGGGAGCCGATGGATTTCGCTGTTACTGTCTTGCTCGATAGTTTCCCTTGGTTGGTGACGGCGACGGTTTTATCATCCTCCATCGGCTGCGTATCCTGAAGAGACTGCGCGTCCTCCTATTCCTCTATGGGCTGCGTGTCCGGGAGAGGCTGCACATCCACCTCCATAACCTCCTCGTGCGTGGTCGATGCAATCAGCTGTCGGCCTACCTTGGGTATACTCGTCGTGTCCTTTCCCGTGCTGGATCACTTTTCGGTGCCCTTAGCATTTGCTCCGGCTCCGGTCACGGGCTGTGCCTTTGCATCTTTTGGTACCGAGATCGTTGTCACACATTCCCTGTCCTCTTTTCGGTTTAGGGGGAGGGTTACACGCTGGGCCCCCCAGCCTGTGATTGGCCGCCCGCCCCAAGTCCGAGCATATCATTCAATGTACATCCTGTTTGCACCACCGTGCTATATGGCCTATTATTCCACAACTGTAACACTTGTTACTGTGGTCCTCCTTACTTGTGCATTCCGCTTTGATATGCCCTGTTTCCAGGCAGCGGAAGCACTGCTGTTTCCTTTCCTTTAGGAGCTCTATACTCACGGTCATCCAGCCTAGCCTAACTCTAGGCTTCTTCGTCGTCCTATTGGCCGTGAGTAAGGGGCATCTTACCCATATCGTACCCAGACCATTCGGGGCTTTAGTAAACTCCCCAGTTTTAATGTCCGTGATGTCACAGCTACCAGTTTCCGCGAACCATTTAATGATCTCTTCCTTTGTGGTGGAGTCCTCTAGATCTTTTATTCGTATCTGCCATTTTCTCCGGTCTGGATATGAGTACGTCTTGCCTGATTTCGAGGCATTCCGATTCCACAATCTCTTGCAGTTTCTCGGCGAGCGAGTTAGCTTTGTTCGCCCCGCCCCCCGCTCCCGAGATCTCGAGCAGAAACGCTCCGGTACGAGCTCTTGTGGGTCTTATCTCCTTAATGCCCAACTCGTCGATATTGATGCGCTCTTTTGCCATTTTCAGCACTTTCGACGCCTCTCCTTTACAGCTAATCTGCACCGCGGCTGTTCGTGGTGGTCTCCTGCCTTTTTGTACATTTTTGTTGGTAAGGGTTTGACTCTTCGGTGTACCCTTGCTTCCTTCCTTTGCGTTGTTTCTCTTGACCACCTCGGCCTTTTTCTGCACGTGCCTGACCTTTCTCCCCACCTCGGACCATTTTTCCGCAACCGGTGGATTGGCCATCTTCTGCGTGCCATCACTCACGTTCCGTTGGTTTGGCGGGGGGAACTTTGGGGTGGCACCCAGTTGGACACGGCTCAATTGGTCACGAATCCATTTTTCCGCAACCGGTGGATTGGCCATCTTCTGCGTGCCATCACTCACGTTCCGTTGGTTTGGCGGGGGGAACTTTGGGGTGGCACCCAGTTGGACACGGCTCCATTGGTCACGAACCACTCACAGCGCTTGAGACTACAAAGCTCCTAAGCACTAGTCGCTGTGATTGGTGGTGTCCAATTGAGCCGTGGTCAATCGGGATCACCCCGGACTTTGTCTTTCCCAACTTTTTCTTTCCCTCTCTCCTAGAAGAACTACCCTCTCTTTTTCCGTCGGAGTGAACCTCGTGGCCACCACTGGCTAATGCTCGTGGAGCCAGAGAGGGAGCCTCTGTCAACTCCTTGAGTTCCTCCCGTAGGACCTTCCGGATTATTTCTTTAATTTCCGTTGGTCTGTTTCCTTATCCAACCGGATCGTCTGTCCTTATTTCCTTCGTTAGTTTGCTTGTCGATTTGTCCCTCGGCATCAGAGGGGGTCCACACGTCGTCTTGGTCACGTTGTATTTCTGACTTTCAGGTAGAATTCTGTCCTCCAGAATATGTACCTTCCCCTTGATCGCAGGTCTGATCGCAGGGATCAATTCTTCCCTGGGAGGGTAGGACCACCTTTGGTGGTTCCTCCTCGCTTACATCCATTTTATCATCTTCAGATGTGCTACCTGTCATATCACTGACGTAGTTGTTCTTCTTTCCTTGCGGTCTCGGTCGGAGGATTTTCTCTTGTTCTCTTTCTCGTCCTTCTTTCCTTGTCTCTTCTCCTGTTTTATGTCCTTTACCATGTCCTTGGAAGTTGATGCTGTGCCCTTGAGTGGTGTTGCGGCGATGATGTTCCTGGAGCTGGTTCCCGTTTTTATTTCCTCTATCTCCTTCCTGAGAGCTTGTAACTCCTGCTCCCTGAAAGCAAGTTTCTCCGCCTTCTCTTCAGCGACTTTTGTTCTGGTCTTCTCTTCCTCCAATTCCTTGTTTTGCCTAATCTTGATCATAGTTATCTCCCTCTTTAACATGGAGATTTCCCCTTGAAAAGTCCGCCAGGGATCTTCCCGCTCTATCATAGATGACTTGAAGGCATTCCATTGTAGCCGCCGTGGCCAGCTTGAGGGTCTTTTGGTAAGTACCCTTCAAATTGGAGAATGTTTTTGTAATCTGTATTATTTCATACAAATATTCCTTCGTTTTCTTTTGTATATCCTCGCTAGGTTGACCCTCTACCTTCTCCACAAATTTATCAAGGTCCACCTTGGATCTCTTTAGTAACTCCTTTTTGGATAGTTCCCTGATAACGACTTCGCGTAAAAGGCGTAAACTGTTTTTCTTTTCTTCATTGTCTGACCTTACAGCCTCCCTTCGAGACATAAATAGCCGTCCCACTGAGGCTCTTTTTAAATATGCCGGAATCCTCTCTACCTTTATTCATCCATTCCACTTACTATACTTCGCTTTCCTTATATTTTCCTATATTTCCTCCTTCCATATTTCCCTATCCTATTTTTACAGCTCCTCAAACTTAATTCCTTCCTCCATTTCCATCCTTTGCCAGCTTTTCAACCCTAATCCTCTGTCCTCGAAATATTGTTCCCTTTCTCTCTCCCGACCTTCTAACTTTCTCCCTTTACTTATATTACTCCTTATTTATCTCCTCCAAACATAATTGCGCCAAAAAACTATCCCCTCCCTCCTTATCTCTTCTCAAATGCCCAAGCCCTTTTTCCCGCCCTACCTCTTAATTTTTCCATTTGCATTCGCTTCCTTATCATATAGCTTAGCGTCCTTCCTTCCACTCCTAACACCCACCTTAAATATCTCTCCTGTAACTTCTCCACCCCTTCCTTCTCTTTCCAGCACCAGATTTCCACCCATAACTCATCATCGCCCATATCAACGCGTCAAGTAATCATATCCTTTTCTTCCAATCATTGCCGAATCTCTTTTTCCCAATCCTCCAAACCTGTTCCATTACTGTCACCGCCTTCACTACCCTTTACTTTACGTGCTCCTCCTGCCTTCCATTCCTTTGCAACATACAGATATTTTAATTTCTTTACCTCTTCTATCACCTTAACCTTCTATCTTCAGTCCACCTTACTGCTCCTGCCCCCTCCATTCCTGAATCTCATTATTTTTGTTTTATCCTATTTAGCTCCAAGCCCTTCCTTTCAATATACCCCTCTAGCCTCTCCATCATACTCCTCATACTCTTCATCCTCCACCAGTAATATCATATCATCTGCGTAGGTCAAACTATACACCTTCTTATCTCCTAGCTCCACTCCCCCTCATTTAACTTTTCCCATCTCTTCCTCTAGGTCTGCCGTCAGTATATTAAATAACAAGAGACTCAGCGGACATCCCTGCCTTACCCCCTTCGCCGTCCAAAAGCTTTCATTTATTTCTTATTATATTTCCACTATCTTCTAAACTCCACAACGTTACCACCATCCACCCCCTCTCCTGACTACCCGTCTCTATCTATCTTATCTTCTCTATCTTCACCACCACTTTTATTCTTCTCATTATTCCTTTAATCTTCTCCTCTATGTCCTCTTCTCCTACATTTAACCCTTTTATGATAATTTTTTTTTCTTTCCTCTCTCTCCTTCGTTTACTCCTTCTCACCAATCTACTTACCCTTTCCATGCATCTTTCAATCTCTTCTCCACGTCCTATCTCGCCACCGTCTCTCTTTTTATCCCTTCCACCTTCCACTCTCCTACTCCTAGCTTCACTTTATCCATTTCACTTTCCAACATCTTTATCCACCATCTCCTCCTTTTACTTCTTCTATTTTTCCTCCTCCTTCTTCAACTCCTCTTTCATCCTCTCAACTTCTTTTCTCATCATCTTCTTTTGACTCTCAGCTACTTCTCTTATTTCTTTCTTAACTCCCCTTAACCTTTCCCTTATTTCCTCCCTCATCTGTTTGAGTATCTCCTTCATCCCCCTTTTCACTCCCATTTTGACCGGCGATCTTATCGTTTTCTTACTCCTCCTAAAAACTTTCTCTATCCTCTCTTACTCCTCCAATACCCCTCCCCCCCCTCACCCTCTCTTTTCCTTTTTAGGAACTTCGCTAACTCACCTGTACTTCCACACCTATCCTTAGTCAGCTCTCTAATTCTATCCGTCATCTATCACTCACTCTTCCTCCCTCTCTCTCTCTTTTCCTTTCACTCTCTTCCTCTCTCTCTCTCTCTCTCTCTCTCTCACACTCACTCTTCATCTACCTTCTCTCTTCGTTTGCGCTTTATCTTTTTCGAACAGGCTTAACCTATCAATATCTCGATATCTAGGACCGACCCGCTATTCCTCACCATTCTCTACCGAATATATAATACTTGCCCTTACCACCCACTCCTAAGCTCTGTTCCACCTCATCGCGAGCCACGTGCCCTACACCGAACAAATCCCATAATCTCAATCTCTTATTTCTTTATCCCCTTCCCCGTCCACAACCCTTTTCCTCCACTTTTCTCCCCACACTCTCTCACCTTTTCCTCTACTCTCTCTTTCATCACCACTCTCTAACACGTTTTCATCCCTCTCTCTCTCTCTCTCTCTCTCTCTCTCTCTCTCTCTCTCTTCACTTTCACCTTTTGCTCCGTCTATTCACAAATCGCCCACTTTATCCTATCACATCGGAAACGGAAGTCCGACGAAGAGAATTATAGTAAAGCAGATAATTGGCGTGCCAGAGTCATAGATGAGAATAGTAAGTGTACTCAGTCACAAATAGATTTATATGAATTTTAATAAATAAAAGCATATATTCAATTTTACATAAAAATAAATGGTAAATATGTAGATTAGGGGAGCCCCCCCAATGACCTTGACCTTGACATATATTGTCAAGGTCATGACCCCGAGTGACCTTGAGGAAGTTTTAATTGCAGGACGTTACTCATTAAGAAGTTATAAACAAAAGAAGTTTACGAAATAACTTC
>NW_017300182.1:7017-11266 GCF_001594075.2 Trachymyrmex cornetzi | reverse complement strand
AAAACTTCCTCAAGGTCACTCGGGGTCATGACCTTGACAACATATGTCAAGGTCAAGGTCATTGGGGGGGGCTCCCCTAATCTACATATTTACCAAATAAATTTTTAGTTTAAAAATGAAAATGAGAGAAATAATCTCCAATGACCTTGATCTTAAGGGAAGATATTGTACACCTAGCATGGTCGAAAAAATCGATTTTTTTTGCGTTTTCTTGAAGCTTGAGATCTCAAGAATATCTAGTCAAAATTGTAAGTCAATATCTCGATATATAACGAAGTTACAGCCGAGAGAGTGAACCGTCTCCGAGAGCGCGCCGTGTTTTGCGGCCGAGCCGAGAGGCAGGTAACGGCAAGCGATCCTTCGAAGAGAGCGTATCTAGACCTGTTTTACGATTCTATTGTGTTTTCGGGCGTGCTCGGGTCCAGGTATAACGGAAATATCACACGACCGTTATTCTTTGCCAGAAATTGGACGCGTTTCGTTAGTAGCTTGCCGTTCGTGCAACTGTGCGTTACAGTGAGTTTTCATCTGTGAATAAATATTCTGAGGAAAATGGATAACAGATATAAAGGTTCTCGGGAATCTCATCGATCCGGATCTTTTCGCAAAAATCGAAGCAAGAAGAAAATACCGCCCAAAAATCGACATACTGCCGAAAAAGTAGAACTTTCCGACGAGAATATTAGTTTCAGTGGCAAAAAATTGAAGACTGATCGTGAGACATCCGCACCAGAAGATCCAAATATCGGGTATCGAATTTTGAATTTTCTGACAGTGTTTTCTGCCTTATCGGAAAATTGCCTTATAAACTGCCTTATAAAAAAATTCACAAAAATGACCTTTTTTTCCGGCTCCTAGGTGTATATCTCCCTTTAACGAATGTTATCCAAGGTATGATCCTGAACAACATTCAAGAGATTTTAGCCGTCGGTCGAACACGTTTGCGTAACGCCGGCGATACTGCAACTTTCGAGTCTTATAACTCGAAAAGTACTTTATGAAAAATAACTTTATTGTAGTATTTTGAAAAGCTTTTGACATCAGATTCTGGAATCAAAAATAGGATGTGCTATTTAAAAAAAATAAAAATCGATGTGACCTTGACCTAACCTTGGCGACATCACCCAAGGTCAAACTGACCAGATCAGTTAATAGATCATTTAAAACCCTACAACTTTTGTAGGATACATTTTTTTTCAAACATGCTTGTATTGTTCGGTCTATCTGTAGGAATACTATTAATATTCATACTGTCTTTTCGCGTAAAAGAGTTTATTTTAAATCTCACAATATACACAACGTATCGCGTAATGTATTTCGAAAATGCAAATTATCTGTTTACAATAATAACATGAATTGCCGTTAACTATCGCAGTAGAACGAATCACGGTAAATTAGATACGCGTATCGCGATAACGCTTAGGGACGATTGTTCGCCCTTCGACAACGCCTGGAGGTGTTATATCCACCTTGAGTCGAAGGGACGTCGCCTAGGAACGGTTTCGAATCCGTTGAGTCACTGATGATGATCGCACGTTTATTGTACGCAATTAAATACGCGTCACTCGGAGGTCTATACGGGTTCACGAGGTGAACTCTTGCTCGGATCTCGGAAGACTGCTTGTGGATCGTGTCGATCCTGTCGCCAAAAAAATCCCCAACCCCTTCCTGATTGGTAGTTACCTAAAGGGGCCTCGAACAAAGAGACAGATCGGTGACGCCGCGTATACAAAGACACAAAACAAAGATTAGGAGAATGATCGTTTACGAAAATGCCGACACGTCTTTCTTTGATACCGCCTTAACGTGTCTATTTTCTTTGAAATTCAGATGAGGCTAACAAAAGTCATATGCTATTGTAGATGCGAAAAAATAGGAGAAATAGATAATCCTCAGATGTTAATGGTTATCTTCATTTTATTTCGAACGTTTCGGCTCACTGTGGAGTCTTCATCAGCGATTACAAATTCAAAATTTATCCACTGAGAGTAAGTTACTTGCAGATTGGCAGAAATGCAGCATTCATTACACTCAATGGGAAATGAAAAAAAATGAAGCTAAAAAATAACGATTTACAATCATACAATTAGTTAAAAAAGTTATACTGTATATTAAACTTCTATCGTTCTTCTGAATATGATATTGTATATTTACAACATGACGTGTTATAAATAAAAAAAAATTGATTTTTTCGTTAAAGCAAATACAGCATCATGAAACTAGTAAATATGTTTCAAGGACCCCTCAAAGAAATAATTTTTTTAAAACATTTAATATTTTTTTCTTTCAAATAAACTGTTTTCTCAGTATACGTACACATGCGGTAATTGTTTGTAAGTACTTATACGACACACCACTATTGATACCTAGTTAAATTTATTTAAAGTTACATAAGTGTCAATGGCGGGAGCTCCAACAGTCCTGATACTAAGACTTCGGTACACGCCGTATTGGATTATGACAACGATTTCGATGAATACTACGATGACGAAGATCACGACATACCGATGAACACGCATGTCACGCCTATCCAAGGTCCAATCTTTCTGAAGAACAACACCGTGCCTGTAATACCACTGTACTCGTATCCCCAACTAAACAACGGGACGTTTATGCAGATACCGGTAAGTAATATCGAACCAGAAATCAAACGCGATAGAGATAATTGATGACCGCGATCGTGGCTGCAATAAAATTAAAAATCTTCAATTTCTATAGCTGCACATGACGTTTTTTTTTTACATCCAATATTATTGCAACTGTTGCTATTAATACATTCAGCAATACATTCTTCCTAATATACATGTTAGGGAAGGCATATGATCAATGTCATATTCTTATACAATACAACCAAAAATCCAAAAAAACAGGGCGAATGAGAGTCAGCGTGGTAATTAATGCGCAATTTTAAATCTTCAATCTAGAAAATAGAATCTTTATTCCAAAAAATATAATAGTACGTTTCAGTTCACTTTGGAACCTTCCTCAGCAATACAAATTCAAAAAATCAAAATATTAATCCTTTCATGTTCCAAAGTGAACTGAAACGTACTATTATATTTTTTGGAATAAAGATTCTATTTTCTGGATTGAAGATTTAAAATTGCGCGCGCGCGCGCGCATTAATTACCACGCTGACTCTCATTAGCCCTGTATTTTTGGATTTTTCGTTGTTCAATTTGGGAGAGTCCGTAAAAAGATTACATTACTACTATTTGGAATTTACGCTGGCTGCAAGAATGCGTCGAGATAATCAATTTTCATCGTTTTTTATTTTATACGATTTATGTACATTTGGTATTATCGCTGTTGACTTGGTGAAACATTGGATCAAACACCACAAAAATGTCATCAAAAATAAGATAAGAATTAAATTAACTAAACATTGTATTAATAATAATTTAGTGCCATAATATCTATATTATATAGCTAATCGAAAGAGGAATTTATTCCACTTTAAGTCGGTTCATAAATTCAATTACTTTAAACAACAATTTACACATAAAATGTTAAAGTTAGAATTAGGTAATGCCTATAGGTCTATCGATTTTGCTCAGTGTCAGATTTCTCATATGCATAGACAGATTACACAGGCCTGCAAAATTGGAGGTGTTGAAAGTTTATTTAGATTTAACTATGTTTTCTTACGTAATTTTTCGCGCTGAATCCGAATCCGGCGGCAGAATTGCTCTATCACGTCAGGTTTTTGAAAAAAGTGAGGTTAAATGTGTCAAAATTGACGTTTTTTGACATATTTGTGATTTTCTCGCTAGCAAAGTAAATTTTTTTTTCTACTTTTGTTTACGCCATCTGAAAGTGTCAACATTTATCTTCAAAATATATTTTTTTTAACCCCGTACGTTTTTTTTTCACCGAGATAATCTCTGTGTAGTCACACAAAGAAAAACATTTTTGACACAAAATGTTTGTGTGATTACGCAGAGATTAACTATGTTTTCTTACGTAATTTTTCGCGCTGAATCCTAATCCGGCTGCAGAATTGCTCTATCACGTCGAGATTTCGAGAAATCTTAACCCAAAACAGCCAAATAAGCCTTTTTCAGCCATATTTGAAATTCAATTAAAAATTGATAAAATTTTTGTCGTCTAATCCATCGATGGTATCATTTACTACTATACAGCCCCTTCAAGCTTGCTCTCGCGCAGCGGCGAATTCGGCTGAGTCGGTGCCAGTAGGTGTCTGCTTGATGGGGGTAAAAATGTTGGGGCGGGTTTTCCGTCGGGGGCC
>NW_017300182.1:2559-6986 GCF_001594075.2 Trachymyrmex cornetzi | reverse complement strand
GTAGTATATTGCCCCGTATCGGCCGTATCCATTCCAACATTCTTCATTCATTTGTTGCTCCTTTCCAGTTTTTGTATTCTAGAAAATTTATAACGTCATATATTTACTTGCAGTTTTTATACTTTTGCAAAGATCTTTTTCTATTTCTGATTTTTTCATTAATTTTTGCGATGTCTAAGAAGGTTTGTGTTAATAATCCTGATCGATTCTGCTATATTTGTGGAAAATATATGCTCTCGAAGCATATATTTTCTATAAATGATTCTTTAAAAGAGAGGTATTATGATTACTTTAATCGTGAAATTACTCATCAGGATAAAAGTTGGGTTCCGCACAAATCATGCAAATCTTGTGTGGAAGTCTTAAGATCATGGTATATTGGTAAACCAAAATATTTCCATTTCAGCACACCGATGATCTGGCGAGAACCAAAGAGTCACGATGAGTGCTATTTCTGCTTATGCAATGTATTTGGTTACAATAGTACGAATAAAAATTTTATAAAATATCCGGATGTACCATCCGTAACAAAGCCGACTCCAAGATCCTCTATGGATCCACTACCTGTTCCTCAAAAGTCAGGAACATCTCAGACAAATTTTCAATATGAGGAACAAGCTATTAATGAGGATAACAATGTTATGTATGATTTAGATAGTTTAGAGACGACTCCGCGGTTGTACGATCAAGCTGCACTGAACGATTTAGTCAGGGATTTAGATCTATTGAAAGAAAAAGCTGAACTTTTAGGCTCTAGATTGAAAGAGCGTAATCTTCTTCTTCCAAAAACATCCTTTTCGTGGTATAGGTCCCGCGAGAAAGAGTTTTCACGGTTTTTCACCGAAGAAGATTCTTTAGTATTTTGTAATGATGTCTCGGGTTTGTTGGATAAATACGAATTAAGTTTAACAGTGCGGATTGGAGATTTTTCATAGATTCCTCGAAAAGAAGCTTAAAAGGTGTGCTTTTGCATAATGGTAATAGGTATGCGTCTATTCCCATTGTTTATTCAGCGCATCTGAAGGAGTCGTACACCAACATGAATTTGGTTTTTCAGTCAATACGGTATGATGAACATAAATGGAAAGTTTGTGGTGATTTAAAAGCTATTGGAATGATTCTTGGACAACAAACAGGTTATACTAAATTCCCGTGATTTATATGCAAGTGGGACAGCAGAGCGAAAGACCTACACTGGATAAAAAAAGATTGGCCATTAAGAGAAAAACTAGAAATAGGTTCGCATAATATTACTCAGCAACCGCTGATCGACCGAAACAATGTTCTGTTGCCTCCCCTGCATATAAAGCTTGGGCTAATGAAGCAGTTTGTAAAAGCACTGGACCGAGAGAGTAACTGTTTTCGATATCTGCAACAACAGTTTCCATCTTTAAGTGAAGCGAAAATTAAAGAAGGTATTTTTGTTGGTCCAGATATTAGAAAACTAATGAAGGATGAACATTTTGCGGAAACAATGACCGTCAATGAGAAAAATGCATGGTTAAGTTTCAAAGCAGTCATTAAAGGATTCTTAGGGAATCGAAAGGAAGCTAATTATAAAGATCTAGTTGAGATCATGCTGGATAACTTCAAAAAATTAGGTTGTAACATGTGTTACGTCCTGCAGATGCAGATTCTTTTTTTTCGAGAGAATCGGCTCCGCCGCAACTACGATTGGCGCCTGCGAGACGCGAGCAGGGGTCCCCTTATAAAAATTGAATAACAGATCACCCAGGCTCCGCGAAAAACTCGTAAACGTCAATCAACCCGGAAAAATAACAACACTAATGCAGGCCTAAAAGGGACAAGATTGCGAAAAATATCACAAACGGACCTAAGTCACGCGATGATAAAAATTCAACCTATTGTTCGAATTGTTGACCAACAATTCCACCTTCAGAAAAACAGGCGCCGCGTCGCCACCAAAACCATAAAAACACGAGATAATGTCTCACAGCTGTTTACTTAGCCATATTTTCCGCGAGGATGACGGAATTGATCACTCGCTTAAAGCAATCTTGCCCCTTTTTAGAGAAAACATAAATCATTCCTTTTGTTCTCTAAACCTCTTTTAACAGTGTACTTTAGATTAACAACGATAGGACACTTTTAAAAATCGTAAATCTCGCGCGACATTGCAACTAACTATTGCATCCTAGACAAAGGGCACTACGCCCTTTTTTCGGGGTATAAATAGAGGCCCCGTGGAAGCGTAGACGCTCAGAAAAACAGTTGCCGAATCCACGTCGCTAGTTCACACAGTTTAATAGTAACCGTCGGAAGTGCGCGGTTATTTTAAGTACTCACGTTGGAAGTTCTCAAAGGTTAAACCAGTCAAATCCACGCAAGGTTCGCGAAAGTTCAACTCGCGCAACCCATTAGTTGACTGGTCCGGTGACCTCTGAAGTTGATAGAGGGGAGACACCCGTCACTGCTATCCTTGGCTGGGCTTACGTGGACGCTGGGAACTGACTCACTCGACATAATCAACATCACCAGTAAGTCTATAATTGCATGTCGCCTTCCCCCCTCCCTTTTTGTACTAGCGCACGCGACCAAAAATACATACCCACATATATATATATATACATTTCAACCATTTACTCAATTATAGTGCGGTCTAAATCAAACAAGAATAAACGTGGACGAACTCCTTATCTCCGGCGGAGTTCGCGGAACCGTCCGGTACCCAACGATCCAATACCGGTAGAGCCGACCTGCAGCCGCCCTACCGTAATCGTAACGCCGCGGTCACCCGAAAGGGTACCTCCACTAACATCACCAGCTCTCAACGACTCGATTAACTATACACCAGTGTCGTACTCACCCACACCAACACTGACAGAACCGCTCGACCTGACAATCCCTCCAATTCTCGATTACTCTCCCTGACGTTCTCGAAATCCTCGATTACTCTCCCCCGCCCTTCGAGGAACGATTCCTCCCCTCTCCTTCCCTCTTTAATCAGCTCCCAGCTGCCCCTCCTGTCCACCCCGATTCTCAATCTGCTGATTGGGGTTGGATCGTCCGGCTGTTCGCATCCACCTCCAACGAAGGGGACAGACTGATCACAGTTTACGTCCCTGGAAATTCCTCCCTTTTGCTCGTCCAGTTGAGACACCTAATCCCTGTCTGTCCATGGACTTCCTTCCTTGCCACCAACACGTAATAATCACCTCCTCCTCTTCTACACATACACACGCACACACACACACGCACACATAAAATTTGTTATCAACGAAAACGCTACACACGCTCACTCACAATTTTATAATAAGATCATTGTAACTAGACTTAGTTTAATTATGTAAATTAGCTTTAGCCTTATTGAAATAAATAGTTTTTAAAATTTTACTAAAGATTCCTCCGAGTAATTTTTAAATCGCCCCACTCGTATCCCGTTCTCTATAACGCCTAAGATTGCACGAAGTCCAATCCCAGGTCAAAAGGATTAAGTTCCTTGACCTAAAAAGTAGGACCAACGTTCGCACTGTCCATTGAAACAGGTGTCATAATGTCCCTTCAGAACGTTGACTCTCATTCTGGGACTTTAAAAGAGTGCGAACGACTCACAGCTGTACGCTTCCGTGCGTATACCTGTGAGATTGAGTCAACCGTCCTTCCGTACCCTCTCCATCTTCCTCTCTCGCCAATACTCAGGGTTGGACGTAACACATGAGTGTAAAACTGCATTTTCTTTATTCTCATTTGGACTTTTTCCCCACAAATCTGGGAGAAGTCAGTGAAGAACAAGGGGAAAGATTCCATCAAGATATGAAGGAGATTGAAAGAAGATATCAAGGCAGGTGGAATTCAGCAATGTTAGGTGACTACTGCTGGAGTTTGAAACGTGATGAGAAAAATGCATCACACAAACGACATTGTAATTCACGCAGTTATGATACAAAAGAAAAAGATTTCATAAATCATTGTAAAAGCAATTTAACTGGCAGGGGAGTCATCCACCTTGCCTTCATTGGCCGGGGAGTCATCCACCTTGCCTTCATTGGCCGGGGAGTCATCCATCTCGCCTTCATTGGCCGGGGAGTCATTTACCTTGCCTTCATTGGCCGTGGAGTCATCCACCTTGCCTTCATTGGCCGGGAAGTCATTCATCTTGCCTTCATTGGCCGGGGAGTCATCCACCTTGCCTTCATTGGCCGGGGAGTCATCCACCTTGCCTTCATTGGCCGGGGAGTCATCCACCTTGCCTTCATTGACCGGGGAGTCACCAACTTTGTCTTACAGATTACGCGTTTACGAGATACAATTTATCGAAATTCGAATTGCTATATCTCCGGAAAAAAAATCGCTTTGGGACGGTCCTAAATGGATTTTGAAGGGACTGTATAGTAGTAAATGATACCATCGATGGATTAGACGACAAAAATTTTATCAATTTTTAATTGAATTTCAAATATGGCTGA
>NW_017300182.1:0-2172 GCF_001594075.2 Trachymyrmex cornetzi | reverse complement strand
CAATTCTGCCGCCGGATTCGGATTCAGCGCGAAAAATTACGTAAGAAAACATAGTTAAATCCCAATCAACAAAACCATGCAGGCCTGTGTTATCAAACACGTTCCTTTAAGCATTTGCAATTCTTTTTTTGAGAGGCAAGAAATTACATTTAAATGTAATTTGAAGAAGAGGTTTGTAATTATGGAAAAAAATTAAATTGGTTGAATAAAAAACAGAGTAAGAAGATTCTTAATAACATTGTATCAATTAAATATTATTGTTATGCTGGACGATATGTTGGGTTTACGATGTATTATCGGGGCTGGTGATTTCACAAGATACTTTATTACAATCACGTTGTGACACAGTACAGCTTCGCAGCCATATACTATATTTTTCAATATCTCGGTTAGAACACACATATAATCGTTGTATAGGGACAGGTCCGCCAACTTTAACTATTGCGCAGTGGATATCCCTGAAAACTAACTTATCGGTCCCGTTTACATGAATATCAAAGTAAAATATTCCCAGTTATAATTAACGCATTGGAACAAATTAAAATAAAATAAAAAACGAATACGCACATCTCCACACTTTCCCACCTGCGTACAGTTATATATTTTTAATTAATACAGAAAGACATAAAATCTATCATAAAGTGATTAATACAGATTTAATTCCTCACAATTCCACACAAGTTTGCCTCTAGTCGTGGCTTTAGTAAGAAAGTCCGCTTTCATTAAGTCTGAACTAACATAAGATACACAAACATTTCCTTTGGCAAGTTCTTCTTTGATAAATTGAATTTTTAACAATACGTGGCGTAATCTATGTGATGACCTCGCATCTATCAGTACATCGATCGCTGATTGACTGTCACTTGCTATGCATACTGGTAACTTATAAAAAGTTTCAAAGCCTAATTCAGATAGCAAACCGATCAGCCATTTTATATTTTTAGTTACATCGTTAATCGCAAATAGTTCTGCTTCGCACGTAGAATCCGCTACACACTTCTGCTTACGACAGCTCCACATTATAAGTGATTTACCTAACTGAATGACCCCACCTGAGATAGATTTCATTTTGACTCCATTTCCCCAGCTCGCGTTAAGTCCACTTTCTTCTCGATCATAACGTAGTTTATAATTTAAAGTACCTGATAGATAACGTAAGATTCTTTTCGCCATTATATAGTGACGTCTCTCTGGACGGGTATTAAATTGTGATAGGTAATTCGTTGCAAAAGTAATATCTGGCCTAGATCTGTTACTTAAATAAAGTAATTCTCCGATTATTTCTTGGTAGTCTTTTGACTCTATGACATCATCAGATGAATCATGCTCTTTGTCTCGTCCTGGGACTATAGGCGTTGCCACTGGTTTACAATCTGACATCCCATATTTCTCCAACAACGTTCTAATGTACCTTTCTTGTGAGATTGTTATTTCCCCTTTAGATTGCTTGATTTCCGTACCTAAAAATATACCTTCATTGGTAGTTTCATTAAGTTCGAATACTTTGCGTAAATTTTCGACAAGCTCGTTACTTGCTTTTGTGTTGTTATCAATAATAGATAAATCATCTACATAAACGCTTACGTAAATAAGAACATTGTTTTTATTATATACGAAGATACAACTATCGCTAGCTAACTGTTTAAGGCGATGCTAAAGCCCCCCTGTTTTACCACATTCCTATTCGGTGGGATTTCTCCGTATTGGATGTACGGATTGCAAAAGTATTATTACTTAAATTATAGTACGCACACAGAGGATGTTTGCTGCACTGGATTTTATGAGAAAATCGAAAAAAAATTATAAAATTTACTTATTTTTGGCTCGCACAGCTGTCACGTCGGTTATATATTTGCTTGATATAAGAGTTTTAGAGTCCATATCTTAAAAATAAGCGGTCAGCAAACATCACATTATTGAAACGAACGATACCGAATTTGTAGAACTAAGATTGAAAGTCTAGAAAAGATATATTCCCACCGAATAGGAAATACGTGTATACAGATGCTTTGCGGAGACTGGGACTGTCAACAGAGCCGAAATTCCGTGTAGTAGTAGTTGCGCGGTCTTGCGATAGATGGCGTTGTAGAGCGTTTGGTAAAACAGGTGCTAAACATGATACCGTTGGATTCGAACACGGCCTTGAGGCCCTATATAAGAATAAATTGTTAC
>NW_017300181.1:581618-582934 GCF_001594075.2 Trachymyrmex cornetzi | reverse complement strand
AAGGATTTTATTCTTTATTTCAAGTACCAATTTTTTCTTGAGTGTATATCGATATTATTACGTGAACAGTTCTTTTATTTAAACAATTAAATATTCTAGATGTTAAAACCATTTATTTTAGTCTTTATCAGCTGTACGATATCTCGTACACATATAAATTTTTATCGTTTGTTTTTATTTTTCTAAATTATCAATCAAGAATAAATGCAATGATTATAACAAGTGCTTAAAACATTTCATAGTTAATTAGTTTAATAAAAAGTTATTTACATATTAGTTTCTATTTTTGATCGTTTGGCTTTGTTTCTAATCTCTACTTGTGTCTACAAATAAATATTTTTTTTAAAGAAGTTAAACCATACTCACTCATATAATAAATATACGGATATAAAACTACTCTCACAATATTATAAGTAAGAAGAAAAAAATTTATTGTTACACTTATGTTGATCACAGTAACGGAAAAATTATGTAAATTTTTTTGACACCATTTTAGAATATAGAATAATATCCACTTTAAAATATAGAGCGATAGCTGTACTTTTTAAACCTGTCCTATTTCGAAGGCTTTGTATGACTGACGTACTTTATACCACAAGTAGAGCAAACCTTAAGACTCCTGAGTAGCCACTACAGCCATATTGAATCGTGACGTCAAAGGCGAAAAATGACATGTTAATTTTTGTAACGTGCCACGTGTGTAAACAAAGATAATTTGGATAAAACGAAATGATGAGATCGTTTTAAAATATTTGTAAAAATGGTCGAAGACGATGATTATACTCCCTGACAGTCAGCCTTAATGGTACTTTTTTGTACTTTTTTTTTCGCCAATAACAAACTTTTAAAATTATAGATAAAAATAAAATTATAGTTAGTGACATGAACCTTTTCACGGGAAAAGTACCAGATATGTCATATCTATAGAGATATGGCGAAGGATTAAACTTTTAGTTCATAATTGCGCAAAATTTGTTCAAATTCAAATAATTCTAAAATAAATCAATGTCATTTAATAACTAAAATCATTTAACCTTAAAATACACATAAATCGGTGTGCATATAAGTGCATTTTACATAGTAAGTAAAAAGTAGTAATATCATATAAATTATATGATTGGTGCATTTGTGAGAAAGTAAAAAAATAAACAATAAAATGCCAAAAATAACAAAAAAATGATTAATAAATTTATTTATTTGATTAAAGTCGAAAGATAATAAAAATATAGATGTATAAAATTTGAAAGACTATAATTATTATTATTATCAAATAATAATTTGTATATCTATCAACGCACGGCGCAGTCTGGATTTTG
>NW_017300181.1:579288-581447 GCF_001594075.2 Trachymyrmex cornetzi | reverse complement strand
CGTAAGAAAATATTTTGTTTTTAAAGCAGAGAATAATATATGTAGGCAATCAAGCTGTAGGCAAATGTGACTTTGTTCCCGAAATTTTATTTGTGCGCAAAAGTGCATGTAATCAATCAAGCTATAGGCGATAATATATGTAAGCAATCTGTAGGTACAAATGCGAGATGTAGGCAAACGGTGCTCTAGGCAATCCATTTATACACAAATGGGGTTCTTCCCCGTATGTGTAATTTTTTGTTATTATTTACGTTTTTCTGTAATATTCAGGAAGCCCTGGCGTCCTAAATGCTTTCTCTTAGCCACGCTCATGTCACTTAATTACAACAATTTAAATTTTATTTATATCTTCTATTAATATTGTCGTACACAATTCAATAAAAATAAGCTGAAGTTATTTATCGTCATTTTGATATTAAAATGACGATAAATAACGGCAACTTGTTTATTGGGAAAATAATAATATAATAAGCAGTAGCGATATAATTTTCTTATAAATTACAAATTTATCTTATTCATTGCGTTTGTTTATCAACAGCATCAACTAATTCATACCAAATATTACACACAAAAGGCGCATAGTATTGTGCAGACATTATACGTACAATTTAATGTTTAAAAGTGTTAAGTGCGCGTTTAAGTGCCGCTTAACTGTAATCTATATTTAGCTAGTTTTAAACCTATCAAGCGATGCGGTAGCATTACGACAAAAGAACATAAAATGAAACATACAGTAGAAATAAAATGGACCACGTGACTATCATTATAAATGTTGTGCCCCTACCAAGTTTGCAGCACTATCAATAGCTTTCCGAAATTCTTGTTAATAAATTTTTGTGACAACAAATTTTCGATTAAAATTGTTCAGAAATTTAAACCCCAATAAAAAAGTTAACTTTTTAAATGTCGATACAAATTTTTGATTGCAACTACTTCAAATAAAATTGGTACTCTCATTAGTAATATCTCGAAATTGAATCCATCAGTGTATTACTTTTCAAAACTTTCTGATTCGTCAGTCACACGTATGCTTGCATTTGTCCGTTTTTACTTTTTTGCGATATTTGACATTTTTTGGTAAAGAAGATTAAAGATATCTTGACATTTTAATCAGAATTAAATTATAATCATGAACGCATCGTCCATCCTCTATAAAGTATATTTTTTTAAATATTTTAATTATTTCATTTGCTGACTGTGTTATATAAGATTTAAATACAGTTTTTCTAACATAACAAATTTTCCATCTATGACCACGAAATCATACTTATATAATTTCTAATTTGTTCTAATTTGTTAATTTGTTGTCGATACACAAACACATACCACATAACATTTGATAGAAAAAAAAATTTTTTTTGAATTTATTTTATTAAGTATTCGAGATGGGTCCGAATACTTACTTGCAATCTTGACTCACCAAGCCTGGGGCCAGTCGTGCTCTGTGAATATTTCGTGTCACCGTATCTATACGTTAAATGATCCTGAACAATATTCAAGAGGTTTTAGCCGTCAGTCGGACATATTGGGTAATGCTAATGCCGACGGTACTGCAACTTTCAAGCCTTATAACTCGCAAAGTACTTAATGAAAATGAACTTAATTATAGTGTCTAATAAAAAAGGAAAGGTTCCATTTTTTTAAAAAAATTCATGTTGACCTTGATCTGACCTTGACAACGCCATCTTAGGTTAAATAATTACTATCATTGAATGCGTTTTTTTAAGCTTTACAACTTTTGTAAGAAACATTTTTTTCTAAAATGCATCGTTTATGAAATATTTGAGTGTATCCAGACTTTTGGCTCACCCTGTATAATTATATATGAAACATTTTTTATCGGGGTATCATGGTGGAAGGATTATCATGGTAATGTACGCAACATTAGCAAAACAGCAAATCATATGTATATATCATCAAAATAACACTAAAAGGAATCAACTGACTAAAAAATTATTTTGGAGCAATTTTTACGTCAAATAAATAAATAATTTGAACATCACAACTGGTATTACGCTCGTCCCGAAAAGTCGGGAGTTCCAGATTCAAACTCTGGCCAAGATAATATTTTTCGCAATAAAATTGTTAAATATTTTAATGACTCTCATTAAATTACATTCCAATATTTACTGTCAGTACTAAAAACCTATAGTTTACAT
>NW_017300181.1:574381-576236 GCF_001594075.2 Trachymyrmex cornetzi | reverse complement strand
TCGACTTCATCGATCTCGATCAGACCATTTACATCGGCCAGGCGGAAGAGCGCCTGAATCAGGGATGACTTGCCGGCACCGGTTCTGCCGACGATGCCGATTTTCTCCCGCGGAAAGATAACGAAGTTGAGGTTCTTGAGCACTGCCGGCTCTAAAGGCGCATAGCGCAGGAACACGTTCTGGAACTTGATCCCTTCTTGTGGCCAATCAGACTTGGGCTTTTTATCGGGAACACTTTCGAGAGGATGAGGCTCGCTGTCCACACCGATGAAAAAAGATCGAAGCAAAAAATATAAATTAAACGTTATTTTAATAATCTAAAGAAATTAGACTGTTTTAGAAATATCTGCAATTTTTCATAAAACTTACAAATTTGTTCATCTAGATAGACGAAAAAATATTGATAATAAAATATTATTGTATAATAGAATAAAATTTAAAAGAAAGTCATCGATATTATCATATCACTTTGTTCTTAAATTATATTTCTGAAAGGTGTAAAAATAAAATTTTTTTTATAAAAATAAAAACTAGAAAGTATCTTCTACCGGATGATATAGCAGTTTGAGTAATATTGTTTAAAATTTTGCTGTAATCAATTTTTTTGTAAGATAAGTAAAAATAAGCATCTGAAAAAATGAGTCACAAACTGATATAGTAGGCAGTAATGTTCATATATTCCTATTCTTCTTTTGCAGGAATTGTCTGTATAAAATACATACAAGTATATGAGACTTTCTAGAATTCTTTCATTTCAATGCAAAATGTTTGTTTATTGATTTATATACGCATGCATAATGCTGTTTCGCAAGCGCAAACATGCGACAATTTATCGGAAAGTTTTATGGTATTATATTTATTTATATATTTTAATATATATTTCTCTGGAATTTTGGATACAAAAATAAAAAAGCACGTTTAAATTTTGTGTTAAGTCAACTTTAATAGTATTATCAATTCCTGACATATCAATTTTAGATTTATGCATCGCTGTTTCTCCATGTGTTTCTGTTTTCCCGCTCGTGTCTTTGGCTTCGAACACGAGGAAGAAGCATTGAAACCACCGCTTACAATGCCAATATTGCCTAAGAAGTTACAGGAAAAAGACAAGCAAGGGTCGAATATATATAGTTTTTTATTGTAAATATATTTGTTCTCTTTTTCTTCTTAGGTCTCTGGCCTGTGTTTACCTCTCTCATATCCTTGTGGTGTGCACACTGATCCTTCAATTGCATAAGCATACTGGGACTAATAATTTTAGTGCCAGTTCTGAGCGGCAAATTTTTCGAGAGGTGTTTCTGTGGACAAGGATACTCTTCGGAAGGTTGCCGGTCTTTTCCGAGAGGAGACACGAGCGTAAAAAAGATGTTTTTCATGTATTTCTTATTGTCTTCATGTAGTATATGTACTTAACACAATTATATTGCGTTACTTTTATAAATTACTTTTTACAAATTAAATCCAATGACTATCTCACGGACATTTTACTTTTAATTATTCTCAATAACAGACATTTATTAACTGTTCATTACTATAGTAATGCATGATAATGCCTATAGTTATTATTCGCTCTAATAGTAAACTATTCATCTTTTTAAACGTAAATGCGATAAATGTGGATTTATTAAAGCGCCGTAAACGTGTAATTCTGCAGATAACAATCGCGAGCGATGCCGGCCAAAGCCTCCGCTATTGTCGTGCCAGTTTCCTGCACCATGATGATCGAATTCCTATGATAAAAGTCTAAATTTGAAGACATTGAATACTTCTGAGACTTTCACGAATATTTTCTACATAGAAGTTACACAGTAAGTTGTATAGATTTTCTTTATGTCTCATATGGAAAAATAAAGAA
>NW_017300181.1:569480-574153 GCF_001594075.2 Trachymyrmex cornetzi | reverse complement strand
AAGACAACATTAAATTAAAAAAAAGATTAAATGTTGTTAAAAAACCATTTTTTTATATTAAGCCTTAATTATCTTAGAAACCTGATGTGCTAAAATTTTTTTTACTTACGCGATTGGACGTGTGATTACTAGAATGTTACTAGAGTAGTTACTAGAATGTTACTAGAGTAGTTACTAGAAACCCTTAACTAGAGTACGACAAGGTAAAGATAATTAAATTTTACTGGATGAATTTTAATAAATTTTATAATCGAAAGTTAACAATTAAAAGTAAATAAGATTTATTTATCGTTAATATTACATTCCGTTTATTAATATTAAAGGAACCATTGGTTCAATAAAATTTGTGTTATCATACGTATATTTTCAACGCTACCGTATACTTAATCGCGCATTATTAATTTTTTAATTATGCTACTATGTAATAATATCTTTTTATTGTATTTTGAACTGCATTGATAATTGTACCTTGTTAATATACCAAAATTACTCGTTAATTAAATAAATTTTTCGATAACTTTGCCCGCAGAATATCTCGTTGATCGAACATGTCTCTCTGTAAATTATTGGGGCATTTCGTTTTATGTATAATGTTCCTTGTTTCATCGAATGTAAACAAGGATAAATGAAGCATCATGCGCATTATGCACTCATAATCTATGAGCTTACACACTTAAAAAGCAGTATGTAACATAGAGAAATTCAAATTAATCTTATTGCTATAACTTTCAAAATTTCTGTACATTTTTCTCAAAATTATATTGACGACGGAAAGAGAAGAGGTTTTCTCATCAACAATGGAACATATCATTTTGTTCCAATTTACTACAGGAAACAATACGACGACATCAAACAATACAGCATATTCGCCCGATTTGTGTCAACTGACACAATAATTGGTCTGCTATATGGCGCTGAGATTAAAATTAATCATGATTCTGATGATGCAAATTCAAAATAATTAGAATTCCAACCAAGCTGAAAAATATTAAATAAATCCTCTTATAATGTAATAAATAATATAATACTTATAAAATAACTATAGTTTTAGATGTAAAATCTCGATTCTTTTTTGTCATAACAACCAGAAATTCTTTCCAATTGTTATGACAAAATCCGAAATTTTAGTTTAAGTAAAATGCATTTAATTATATACGCGCGCGCGAATCTTATTCATATCAAACCATAATCAAACAAAATTTCTCATGCATTACTGCGAGAATGGAAAGTCTGTTATATACCCGCGAAAGAGTTATCCTAACGGGCAAAACTGTGGCATACATCTGAAAGAAAATATGCTATCATTACACTTGATGAAAACAGTTTTGTTAACCCTTTCGCTCAGAAAGCGAGTGGTCCGTCGGAATACCGCCATTGATCCCGCACCAAAAGTGTACACATTATATGTGGACAGTTTTTGGCGTTTAAAATATTATTTTATGCCCGAATAGCATGGACGACGCCACATTGACATGTTTTTGAAGAAAAGGGATTGTCCCTTAAAATAAGGTAATTATAAATTCTTTGTAAACCGTTTTTCAATTATCTCTTTCATGTCAGTGACATTATATGTATCAATATACTACCACTACAAATTATGTTTATATATTCATTATTTGACAAAATCAGTGTTAACAACGCTTCGTATATGGTTGTATAGTTTGGCGTAAAGGCTATCGCACATAAAATGCATAACAGAGCATAAGCATAACATAAGACTGCTGGACCAATGAGCATCTAGCATAATGTCGCCATATTGATTTACATAAGATGCTCATTGGTTTAGCGGCCTTATGTTATGCATATGCTCTGTTATGCATTTCATGTGTGAGAGCCCTAACTCTTATAAGGAATACTATAAATTACTTCGCGAATGCTGGCTGTAGACAGCGTTCGTCTATAAGGATCGCTTTGCGTTCGCCGAACATAGACAGCGTTAGGAGAGAAAAGGTTAAAAATTTAAAAGAATTAATTATAAATAAGATCTTGAATACGTTCTATTTTATATGTAGAAAAAAAACCCCTATTATGAGATAGGCGCCTAATATGAGATAGCGATGTTTCTGCTAAACTAATAAACGCTATCTATTAGTTCCACCATGAGTTTATTGCTTTTGGATTGAAAACTATTTAGTAGAAAATTCGTTATTAGATTATGCCTATAGTCATTATAAAATAAGATTTCAGAATTTTGATGTTTTCAGGTTACATTGAGATGAGCATTTTAACCTTGTTTATTATTTAATAAATAAATATTTCGAAATAAATTTTACATGCGATGATGGAGTAAGGTCGTACTAATAGAAAAATATTGGATACATTAAATTGTTTGATTACTGAAGTTAGATTTGATGATCGTAAAACCATAAGGCGTGGAAATTGTAATATGACACCTAGGGTATTCCTAATATGAAGTAACCCATGTCCCTATGTTATAGTGAAAATCGTTGCTAAACTATAAATGTTATTGTATAATAATAAAAAAGACAACCAGAATAAACGTTGAGTGCCTGTATATTTGCGATGCTTGATTCCAACTATCTGAAAAAGAGTTCTGGGCATCTACCGCATGCTCACTTTTCACGCACGCTGACTGTGTTTGTTTGTATTTTAGAAACATTAAATAAAGTTTTTTAATTGCAATACTGACGTACTTTGCGCTTTACTATCGATTTTTCGAGGAATCTCATATTAGGAGCACAATTTTTTGACTTTGCGATTTACTAACTTTTTACATTTCTCCAATTTTCGAAAAAAATGGGATTTTAATCTAACTTTGCGTAATGTTATCTTAAAGCTTATTAAATTCCCTTTAAAATGACCTATTATTTTTTAAAATTCTGCCTATAGACTTCTAGCATTTACTCAAAATGAACTCGGTATCTCATAATAGGGGCCTTTCCTCTATTTATTCTATTATACATTATATGTACAGAGCAGGGTTGGTAAAGACTAATGTTGTTTTTTAAGAATAAAACATATTGTGTTTCTTTTTGTGAATATGTTTTTAATGCTTCAAGTGTGCTTTAAACAGTACTATAAAAAAACTTATTTAAAACATATTAAAAACATCAATTAAGCATGTTTTAAACTGTTTAAAACACGTTTAAAACATGTTTTTTACCAACCCTGGTACAGAGTAAGGCAGTAACTCTCTCCACTTAGAATATTACCGCTATTTTAGAGATATGAAATGATATATTTATTGAATTTGTATAAAGTATCAAAAGAGGTACAATATATTAGTAATAGTTTTTCTATGAGTGGAGGCGCTCGAAGATTTCAAGATCACCTCCACTGTTTTAAATGGAATGATTTGCTTTTTTTACATAATATATATGATTCCTTTAATTATTCTGCATATAAAAGTATTGTTCAGGATTCGAACATTTATTCGTATCGCTCGTCCAGATCGTTCGAGAAATTTGTTTTTCTCGTACGTCTATTGACTCGACTTTCGAGCGATCTTGACAGCGCAAACAAGTATTCGCGTGTCATTGACGACGAGAGTCCTTAGATGCGAAAAAAGGGCTTTCGTCACTCGTGTTATTGTCGCAGCTCATTCGTCACCGGTTGCTGGGCCGCTCATATCGGCGAATCGCGTTATCGCTCTCAGATTTCATATTGTGCGAGCCGATCGAGCTCGCACAAAAGTAAGTTCAGTTCGAGCCTGGAGTGCGACGAGCGAGCACGCGACATCGCCACGAGAAACCGCAAACCGGCGCACCAAAAAATAAATAGTTTCCGTTGCCGTTACGGGGGAACTCGAAGGCCTCGTACGCAACAAGTATTAAGGTAGTGATATCAAAAAGTCAATAGTTTACGAAATATTTTGTACTTTATTCTGGCATATATTGACATAAAATATTAAATACTCGTAAATTATTAATTTTTTTGTAATCCTTAATACTTTTAAGAACAGAATAATGAGATGAATGAATTGATGGAAAGAACTCTCAGTGAGAAATGACAATGAAATCGATGTCGAATAGATGTCAATTTAATGATTTCGATGTCAAATCAACATCCATTCAATATCATTCTATTGTCATTTCTCACTGGGAAATCACATAGCTGCTTATTTAAAAAATTATCCTTATTTAAAAAATTATCCATACATATTTATTTTAAAGCAACTATGCGTTTTTCATCCACCAATTGATTCGTCTCATCATTATGTTTATAAAAGTATTAACGTTATATAAAAATTAATAGTTTATGAATTATTAAAAATTTTATATTAATATATTCCAGAATAAAGTACAAAATATCTCGTAAACTATTGATTTTTTTATACACTACTTTAATACTTTTATATGTAAAATAATTAGAGGAATCATATTTTGTAAAACAATCATTCAATTTCATTTAAAAAAGTGAAAGTGACCTTGAAATCTCCGAAGCGCCTCCATCCATAGAAAAACTATTAATAGTATATTATATCCTCTTGATGTTGTACAACTTCAATAAATATAATATTACATATCTCTAAAAATAGGGGAAATATTCAAAGTGAACAGAGTTATTGTTCCATCACGTATATATTGTATGTATATATATGTATATACGTTTACTATATACTTTTATACTTTTATTTAAAATAAGACATACCCAGCAGATAAAATTATATCCATAGTAGAAATGTCCCAAGCCAAATCTTACCTCTCTCTGTT
>NW_017300181.1:545786-569414 GCF_001594075.2 Trachymyrmex cornetzi | reverse complement strand
CAGTTCGGACACTTGCATAAATTTTATCAAATGAATGAGTAAATTTAAGATATTATTATAAAACGCCAATTATATTACTTTGTCGCAGATATTAAAGAACAACCCTATCGCTTACGTTTAATGACATTTTGTTATTTTTAACTTTAATATGTGACAAAATCAATCCATTATTTAGTTTCAAAGTAAAGCGTTCACATTAATGTATGAACTTAGTGAATAATAAATTAAATTTGAGTCCAATTTAATACATTTTCCAGAGTTAAATTATTTAACTACAATGTTTTTTAACGACATACCCGGTAAACAATTTTTCATGCATGAATATGTATAAATATGTATAAACTTACATAAAACATAAATATTCATAAACATTTATAATTATGTATGAAGTATGTCCATAAATGTTCATACATCCTCTTTCGTTTGTAAAATTATCTTTTAGTGTAATAGAAATAATAATAGTAATATGAAAACATTAAAACTAATTAAAAAGGTAATTTTCGCACTATTTGTTTTAGAAAAAATCAAGTTTGAAGAAATGTAAAAAAATTACTTACGTATAATCATATATAAAATTATGCATAATTGTGTATAAGCAATTTTTTTTATATTTTTCCACATTTGTTTTATTTTTTAAACAAACGATACGAAAATTATCCATTTAATTATATTTTATATTTTCACTTTACTATTATTATTTCTATTACACTAAAAAGTAATTTTACAAAAGAAAGAAGGATGTATGAACATGTATGAACATATATCATATATAATTATACATGTTTATGAATATTTATGCGTGTTTATGTATGTTCATACATATTAATACATACTCATGCATGAAAAATTTTTTACCGGGTATTGAGTAGAAGCAAGGTCGACATATAGAAATGGTAAAAAAATAAATAACTAAAAATGAATATAAAAAAACACTATGAATTTATTAATTTGACATATTATATTTTTTTACATATATTTTTAGGATATTTGTACATAACAACACCAATTACAAAACCCTTATAAATTATTTTCAATTCTATATGCCAAAATGTATTGAGCTTATTTTTCAGAATATTCATAGTGTGATAGTAGGATACAGATCGTACGATAGTAGAATATTGACAGTACGATACTATGATAGTAGAATATTGATAGTATGAAATAACTTTCAAAAACTCGCTTTTGTTATATAAAATAATAAATAATTTTTGAAACTTTTCTAGCTTACCTGTGGCGTTAGAATGTGTGTACAAATATTCTAAAATATATAAAAGAATAACACAATTGTTATGGATTGGTATGAGAATAAGTTTCCGCCCTTTTTGAAAAGAAAAAGATGTGTTTATTTAAACAAATCTATATAAGTGAGTTTATTCAAAGTATGCTCCTTCGGAAGCGACAACTTTCTCCCACTTTTCTGGTAATAAACAGATTCCTCGAATGAAAAAATTCTGGTTCTTTTGAAGCGGTCCATTCATCAAGCAATTTTTTGATATCTTCATAAGAATTGAATCGTTCTCCAGAAAGGGCCGACTGCATGGATCGGAACAAATGGAAATCTGAAGGAGCAATGTCCGGTGAATACGACGGGTGGGGCAGAATTTCCCACTTTACTCCTTCCAAGTATTTCTTGACCGGTTTTGCAACGTGTGGCCTAGCGTTGTTAAGTAACAGAATCAGCTTGTTGTGCCTATTGTCCCATTCCGGTCGTTTTTCTTTCAAAGCTTAGTTTAAACGTATCAGTTGTAGTCGATAACGATCCCCAGTGATGGTTTCGGACGGTTTGAGCAGCTCATAATATATAACACTTCTCTGATCCCACCTGATGCACAACATAATCTTCGAAGCATGGATATTTCGTTTTGACGTTGATGGACCTGATTCACCTGGCATCACCCATGCTTTCAAGCATTTAGGGTTATCGTAGTAGATCCATTTTTCATCGCCAGTTACGATACGATGTAGAAAACCCTTCCTTTGTTGTCGTTGACGAAACATCTCGCAGATGACCAAACTTCTTTCCATGTCTCTCTCTTTCAATTTGTATGGCACCCAATTTCCTTCTTTTTGCACCATTCCCATTGCGTGTAGACGTTTTCCAACAGTGGATCTATCAACATTTAACTCTTTTGACAACCTATCGAGCGATAAACATGAATCTTCTTCGAGTAATGCTTGCAATTCTGCATCTTCAAATTTTTTCGGTGCACCTTCGCGTTCTTTGTCACGCACGTCAAAATCACCACTGTTGAATCGCCGAAACCATTCTTTACTGGTTTTCGATGGAGCATGCTCACCGTAAACATCTACGAGCAAACGATACGATTCTGCAGCACTTTACTTTAAAATAAAATAATGGGGTAAAACTTCCCGCAAATGTTGCTTTTTTGGAATAAATTCCGACATCTTCAACGCAAAAAAAGTTACTCTTTTTTACGCTTCGGACGAATGCCAACTATTGGGCACAAAAGTTTGAACACAAACCTTTCAAACACATGTGTTGCCGTTCTATCAAACACACAAGCAATGCTACTAACGACATCTTTCTACAATGGGCGGAAACTTATTCCCATACCCAATAATACAATTTTGTACACAATCATTCATTGATATTTATGTAGATATCCGGATTTTGAGCGCTAGTAAAATTAAGAATAAGAAGTTAAAATTCTAAAATAAAATTTTGTTATAGTTATTTACCTGTTCACGTAAATTCTCATCAAGGTTATAACTGGACAATTTGTGAAGAATTGCTACTGTCTCATTTATCTGAAATTATGTCAACAATAAACGAAAGTTTGATTAATTATATACATTAACGGACACCACGCCGATGACCTTGACCTAGACATATGTTGTCAAGGTCATGGACCTACGAAAACTCCAACAGGTTTTAGGTGGCGGTCGTTCTTCGTTAAAAAATTATTAACAAAAAAAGTTTAAGAAGAATATTCTTTTCCAACCATATAAAACAGAAATTTTCTGCTTTAAAGTATATTTTACAACTTTCCACGCGAAGTAACTCTCACTCCGCCTTTCCCCCTACTTGGAGGCGCAAGACTTTCATATTTCATTATATAATTTTTGTTCTTAGAGAGAGGGAGAGAGAGAGAGAGAGAACAGAAAATTTTTTCCTGCTTCACTCTGCATGCATGGTTTTCGATACATGATTTGATTAGAGTTAGGTTTTTATATACTCATGAGTGTGTAATAACCTAACCCTAATTAAACCATGTATCGAAAACCATGTATGCAGAGTAAAGCAGGAAAAAATTTTTTTGGATCGTTATTGGTTAAAAAGTTATTAACAAAAGAAGTTTGAAAAATGACGTATCATTTCTGCTATATATGCAATATTAAATACTATTCTACATAGGTTTTGACTTTCAACACGAAGCAACTTTCACCCCCCTCCATCCTTGCTTTAGGGGCGTACGACTCTTACCGCCGACTTTCACCCCCCTCCTACCCTGCAAGAGTTGCTGGACTTCCATAATTGTCTGTTTGACAATGTTAAGGTTTTGCCGTTCATGAAAACGACGGACGGATACCATGCAATATGTATATCCGTTATTTAGTTTGGTGCAATGACTAACACACACTTCGTAAGAAAGGAATGCGTTTATTTTGATCACTATCTTAAGTTGAGTACGCAGGATGTACAATGTTCGCAACGTGTCTTGTGATCAACAAGAAGGAAAGTTTAAAAAAGTGCCTATCTATCTCCCGAGGCCCGGTGCGCCACACGCTCTCCCTAGTGCCATCGACGCTAGCGCCATGCGACGTATCAACGTAAACTAAGGTAGCAATTACCGAAAGAAGGATCGCCATAGAATACGTAACACTGCCCGCCTTGAAACCTTCTGGTTTCAACAAATAAAATACAACTGTTTGATGCAGTCCGATAAAATCGGGCGGTCGTGAACATAAAATGAAATATAAGATGAATATTATGACTAAAAATTGAGTGGCAATCTGGCAAACTAATATGACAATGTATATTATAAATGTGTTTTATAAATTTATGTTATAACGCAGGTAACAAAGTATATAATAGAAAATATTATCTTACGTATCTAAAGGTAAAATAGCTAATCTTGTTAGTGGCCGAGTAATTGTTCCATTTTTAGTCTGAATTTCAACTGATCTGACCTTATTATCAGAACTCACGTTAACACGCAGTACACGACCCAACAGCCATTGGAGCGGCATCAATCCTAGTTGCTGAACTATGACTAATTGGCCCGTCTTAAGGGATCACCTTTATCCATCTTCCATTTTGTACGTCCTTGCAAGGTGTTGAGATATTCATTTCGCCACCGTTGCCAAAAATGCTGTCGCAAACGCTCTACCAGTTGCCATCGGCTTAGCTGATTTATTTTAATATTCTCAAGATCTGAGTAAGCATAACTATTTACGGGTTGTCCAATAAGAAAATGCCCAGGTGTTAAGGCTTGTATATCGTTGGGATCATCAGACATTGGGCTTATAGGACGTGAATTCAAGATGGCTTCAATTTCTGCGATGACAGTGGACATCTCGTCGTAGTTAAGCGATGTATTGCCGATTATCCTCTTCATGTGATATTTCGCCGATTTGATGGCTGCTTCCCAAAGTCCGCCAAAATGCGGAGCGTTAGGTGGTATCATTTGCCATTGAATTTGCATTTCTGTGAAAAAATTGTTCAATCTGCGCTTCGTTTGTTCTTCGCAAAATAGCTTATGAAGATCACTAATTTCTCGTGCTGCTCCTACAAAATTCGTAGCATTGTCAGAATATAAACAAATTACCTTGCTCCTTCGGGCCATGAACTTTTTAAGTGCACCTAAAAAGGCGTCTGAAGACAAATCAGCCACAAGCTCTATGTGGACAGCCTTAGTAGCAAAACATACAAAAATACAAATGTATGCCTTAATTAGTTTAGCATTTCTACGCTTATGTTCTCTTATAATAAACGGACCACCGAAATCTAAGCCTGTGTGCGCAAATGGATGTGAAAGACTTACTCGGGCACTAGAGAGATCACTCATAATAACTTGGGACCTGCCAGGCTTGAGCTTGAAGCACGTTATGCATTTCTTTATGACATTTCGAGCTGTCACCTTAACCGAAATTGGCCAAAATTTATTTCGAACTGCATATATTGTTGCTTGGACTCCCGCATGTAAGTTTTTTACGTGTTTGTTGTGTATAATAAGTTTCGTGATTGTATGATTCTTAGGTAACAAAATTGGATGCTTAGCCTTATAATCTAAATCAGCATGTTTTAGTCTACCACCTACTCTTAATACCCCGTATTGATCTAAAAGTGGGTTTAGTGACAAAATTTTGCTCGTATTGGAAACAGTTCCGACATGTGTCAGATCGTGAATCTCTTGGCTAAAACATCGCTGCTGTATGTATTTACACAACACCTGCAGTGCATGCTCGTGATTCTGCTCATTTACAGTGCTCACACGCTTGTCAAACGGATTTCTGCAGTTATTAATGAATTGGAATATGTATGAGATCACTCGCACCAGTTTGTCAAAACTGGAATATTTGACAATTAACTCCTCCAGCACATCTGATTCTTGTCTTACCACATGTATTTTGACCTTTAACTGCTCAGGTAAAATTTCTAGATATTGTGGTTGTTGATCAGGCCAGTCACTCTCAGCTACCTCCAATCACTCTGGACCGTTCCACCACAAACGTGAATTTATTAATTCCTGAGGCTTCGCCCCACGAGAAATTATGTCCGCGGGATTATGTTTTGAAGAGACGTGATGCCAGCTAGTTACTTCAGTTAATCTTTGGATTTCACCGATATGATTAGAAACGAATACTGAAAATCTGCGTGAACGTGCTCTAATCCACGATAAGGTGATAGTGGAGTCGGTCCAAAGAAATATTTTGTACGGTTGGATATCAATTGACTTTAACAATTTGTCTTGCAGTTGAGCTAGCAAAAGAGCTGCACACAATTCTAGACGCGGTAACGAAATTTCCTTTGTCGATGCGACTCGCGATTTAGATGCTAAGAGACGCGTTTGAAATTGCATTTGGGTGTCGCATGTTCGTATGTAACAGCATGCACCATAGGCATGTTGACTGGCATCTGCAAAACCATGGAATTGAATTTCTAATGTTTCAAGAGTTACACCAATCATTCGTGGAATACGTAATTCTGATAACTTTGGCATTTGTTTTTTGTACTCCAGCCAAGATGAATGCATGTCGGCGGGAACCGAAGCATCCCAATGCAATTGTAATTTCCATAACTCTTGAATCATTAACTTGGCTAGAAGAATGATTGGGGCGACCCATCCTAGTGGATCAAACAATCGAGAGATCTCAGATAGCATATTCCTCTTCATTATATTTGAATGCATGCTCCCTACATCGAATGTATACCGAAAAGAATCATCATATGGATTCCATTGTAAACCGAGTATACGAGTTTCGTAATTTTCATTTATAGAAACACAATCTTGCGTTTTGTTATTAGAGATTCCTTCTAAAAGCTCAATACAGTTGGAGAACCATTTGTCCAGCGTGAAGCAACCCTTTGACATGATTTCAATAATTTGATTACGTTTGGCGCTTGCATCGGCCAACGAATGTGCGCCTGTCAACAAATCGTCAACATAAACATCATTGATTATAGCCCGTGCACCTTCAGGAAAATCCCTTTGATGCAGTTCCGCTAGATATTTCAAACATCTAGTTGCCAAATATGGAGCAGAGACAGAGCCATATGTTACAGTTGTTAATTGATAAGTAGATACAGGATCGTCAACATTCTCTCGCCATAATATGGATTGCAACGATGTTTGCGTCGGATCCACGAGTATCTGCCTATACATTTTTACTACGTCAGCAGTAAAAACATATTTGAATGACCAAAATCTTGCTAGTAACGAAAATAAGTCCGATTGAACGACCGGGCCTACCATTAAAATATCATTCAAAGATACCCCAGTATCTGATTTGCAAGATCCATCAAAAACTACTCTCAACTTGGAGTGTATGCCGGATGCCTTGAACACACAATGGTGTGGTAAATAAAATGAAGTTTTATTGTTATAAGTAGAATCGTCCACCAATTGCATATGTCCTAAATTGAAATACTCTTGCATAAATGACGTATACTCAATTTTTAATTGATCATTATGTTTAAAACGTTTTTCTAAATTACGAAATCTTTTTAGAGCTATATTTTTGGATTCACCAAGCTGTTTAGATTGTGCAGTCTTGATTGGCAATGTAACAATAAATCTACCTTCGCTGTTTTGTTTAATAGTTCGCAAGAAATGTTCCTCGCATTCATGGTCATTCGGTGACCAAAGGGTTTGATCTGAAATATTGTGTTCAAAATCCCAGAATTTCGTTAGGCATTGTTCAAGATCACTAGTTGACATGTCGGAAATTGTCGAGCAAATATTTATCGAGGCCACGGCACCACCCTTTATATATCTGTTATTGATGGAACCTGCTAGTATCCAACCGAAATGTGTTTTTTGTATGGTTGGATTGTTGACAGACGATTTTATTTGGCCGATGCACAAAATTCGCCAGAAAACATCAGCCCCGAGCAACAATTGAATCGATGAAGGCCATTAAACTGAGGATCGGCAAGTTTAATGTTTTTTGGTATGTTCATAGATAGTTTGTTTAAATGCCTCATAGGAACTAAATCAGTAATATTTTCTGTTACTATACAATCAATAGTTAATTGGAAATTGTTTATGCGAGATTGAATTTTAATAGTGACTATGTCGTTTGCGTTACTCACTAATTGGTTTATTCCAACTATAGACATGTTTTGTTGCCTGGTTTTTAAACGCAACTGAGATAGAAATTCACGTGTAATCAAATTTGCTTGGGAACCATTGTCCAACAATGCCTTACAAGAAGTTTTATTTCCCGCTGAATCAAACGTATTAACCACTGCAGTTGATAACATGACATAATTTTCCTTGAGGCTGCTCAGGTTGTGAGTAACCATAGTTTGTGAGGTGGCAACTTCAGAAGAATTAGACTGTTGTTGAATATCTATTGCCTTCTTTGAGCTCCCTTGCTTATCTACATGCAAAAGCGTCTTGTGCTTCAAACTGCAAGTCCTGCATGTACCAGACGTGCACTGAGCGGCGGTATGGCTCTTAGATCGAAGACAATTTGTACATAAATTGCGCCTTTTCACCTCCTCTAATCTGCGGAATACAGGTAATTTTAGGAACGATTGACAAAAATAAATAACATGATTTTGTTTATCACAAAAATTACATTTTGAAGTTACTGATGCAGCACAACTTATTGTTGATTTGCGAGCTGTTGCTTGATTAACCTTATTGTTTGATGTGGATGCACTTTCTTTATTAATAATCGACTCAAGTGTGTTACACTTTTTTAATAAGAATTGTATGAATTGATCAATTGTGGGTAGTTGATCTGAATCTAATGTATCTTCCCAATCGCGAAAGGATTTAGAATCAAGTTTGTTTCCCAAGATTTGTATAACGATGTCATCCCACTTATCGACTGGACGCTTGAGTGATTTCAGTGCATTCACATGCTTGACAGCGGTATTAATTAATGCCTTGAGTTCGGAATGACTTTCCTTCTTAATGCTAGGGATATCAATAATTGCTTGAACATGAGCTTGAACAATAATGCGAATTCGATCATATCGTTCTGATAATATACGCCAAGCAACCGTAAAATTCTCTTCCGTCAGATCTAATGACTCGACTACATCTGCTGCGTCACCTGATAATGACGCACGTAAATACTGGAATTTTTCAATATTGGTTAACTTGCTATTGAAATTATGGTGCGAAACATTTGAGCGAAAGGTGTCCATTCTGAATACTTTCCTGAAAATACTGGTAAATTCAAACGAGGAAGTTTAATATTGGAATTTCTTTGTAAAGTGTCTTGATTAGACACAATATTAACGGCTGGCGTTTGCTGTTGAACTTGTGCCGCTTGAAAGGTATCTATTAAATTGATTATTCGAGTCATTAAACCATAATATGCAGCTTCAAACAATTCGTGTTCGTTCGATTCAAGATCTGGCTCTAATACTTCAATACTAAATTGAGTATGCTCGAAAGCATCCCAGAAAGCCGTTAACTTGTCCCTCCTGTAACTGTATACATACTTCCTGATTGACATCTTGAATTGAATTAACATAAGTTTTTATGCGCGTACAAGAAGCTTTGATTGATCTTCGCTTAACCTTTAATGAATCGATATCCATTTTGCTAAATTAGTGATACAGACACTTAACCTTACATACAATTGCGCTAGATGATGGTCGTCGTTGTTCCTGCGGATGTTCGTTCATAAACTTGATACTCGTTATTGCTGAACTGCTTGTGGTTAGTTGCCTGGTAGCTTGAATAGTATCGAAGACAATCTCGTGTCAGATATCCAAATGGCGTTTAGCGAATCCCTCTTACGTCCTTTGTTGTGCTGAACATGCACAAGTTCGTGGATGCTGTTTATACTGCTCTGATGGTCTTGAGCGTCATTCCCTTTATTGTAGATTACGCCTTACGATGTTGTGCGTTTACACCAGTTTTCGAATCCAAAATGGCGTGGATCCGGCTCGAAGGACCAAATTTATTGTGTTAAGGTTTTGCCGTTCATGAAAACGACGAACGGATACCATGCAATATGCATATCCGTTATTTAGTTTGGTGCAATGACTAACACACACTTCGTAAGAAAGGAATGCGTTTATTTTGATCACTATCTTAAGTTGAGTACGCAGGATGTACAATGTTCGCAACGTGTCTTGTGATCAACAAGAAGGAAAGTTTAAAAAAGTGCCTATCTATCTCCCGAGGCCCGGTGCGCCACACGCTCTCCCTAGTGCCATCGACGCTAGCGCCATGCGACGTATCAACGTAAACTAAGGTAGCAATTACCGAAAGAAGGATCGCCATAGAATACGTAACAGACAACATATGTCAAACTAGCGGTCGTCGGTACGGCGCAGCGTCCCTTACAGTGCACAACTATCAAACATATTTTAAAGCAGGAAATCTTCGTGTTATAGTTGAATTTTCTTTGTTAATAACTTTTTAACGAAGATCGATCGCCACCAAAAACCTGTCGGAGGTAACTCAGGGCCATCATGAAAACATATGTCAAGGTCAAGGTCATCGACGTAGTGTCCGTTAATGTATATAATTACCAAAGTTAGTAGTAAAACTGAAAACTTTGCATTCAATGAACCAGATTTCAAATAAAACTTTGACATGTGTAATTTCATTGTTGCTTGTGCTTATTCTAGTTATAAATAGTTATTAATGCTTTTGTTCTGTTATAATATATACCTTATTATAAACAGTTTGACATATGTAGTGTGATGTGAGAAATAATATAGTCATTAAAACGAATTCAAAACTGTCATTTAAATAAACGATGGCATAAGTAAATGTCCATATACTCCAATAACCTCCAATCAAATGATGCATTGATATACAGAAACCTAAAGCTTTGTTAAAGTACCATACCATCTGTATTAACATTTGTACTTTGAATACTTTGTTTAGTTTGCGTGATATAAGGCATAGTTGTAGATGGACGTGCCTGTAAATAAATTGTAATTGTTATAATTAATCAAACCGAGAGACATACACGTGTTACGTCCAACGGACTCACGCAGTTTTTTTTCTTTCTCACGGAGACCTGGAGTTATCAACGTGTAAGACAGTTAAAAAGTAATAAAAACCTTTCTCACGAAAAATTAAAAGCAAAGACTTCAGTATCTCCTCATTAACGTCAGATAAAATAAAGTTAAAATCGGTGAACGCAGGGAGTTAATGATCATCGTCGATGACATCCTCCTTGGACAACGCTATTAAGAATGATAACTAACGTCAGTGAAAGCCCGATATTGACGCCTAAACATTTTTCTGACAGCTAAGTCGCGGACGATTCTCACGATGTCCGCGACCATAAAATATAAAAGTGACACGCGACGTCCAGGGGGGGGGGGGGGGGTTGTTTGACGGGCCCATTCCGACAGTGCACGTGCGCTCGTCTTAATCGATGCTCGTTCATTTCCCCAAAATTAAAGAGGATTGTAAAATTAGGACATTGACACAAAACTGACTCCTTTCCTCCCCCACAAACTCGACCAATCCAGAAGCCAGAAAAGTGCCCCACCACCTAATTAGAACCAATCAAGGGAAAACCAATATACAATAAACCGCGGTTCCGCGGCCCTCACAGAGAGAATTTTTTCGGAAGTTAATACAGAGACAGACAGACGGAGACAGACAGAATCTTTTCCCGGAGTCAACCGCTAAATAACACATTTCTTTTCGGAATCAATCCGTTAAAGTCCAGAACTTAGAAGCAGTGCGGGAGAAAAATTATCAACCTCGCTTACTTGGCCAGCGAGATTTAAAGATTTAGAGTCAGTGCTGAAGAAACATCATCAACCTCACACATCCTGCCCAGAGAACTTCCACCGATCAGCATCTCAGTAATAGGCAGTATATTTCTATTCTCTAATCCCCCTCGTTTTTTCTTTCAGTAATTCATTTCAATATTTCTTTAGTTTCTTTTTATTATTCATTAATTTTTATTTGATTCTTTTTATTTCTTTCTTTCTTTCTCATTCTCTTTTTAAGTTCCCATGTAAAAGGAAATGAAACATTGCAGTCTGTTCACGCTAATTTCAATCCCTGTCGCTATTCCCCTCGCGATAATTGTTCGCTCCGGTCGACCAGTCGGACGTGTCCGCCCGCTAATACTATCTCATCGTCCAAAGAAAATCAGGCCAAATCCTCTCAGATCCACTCACCTTTCCTTTTTATTCTCTCGCTATCCTCTCCGTAAATTCTCCCTTCTGTCACACTACATCAATCACGCACTTACACGCATCATTCAATTACATCGTAAATAACCAACTATGTAATGCTAACTTTAATTTTAAATATATAATGTAAATTAAAACTCTGACTATTTTATTTCCGAACAACGCCTCCTTATATTCATAACGACAAGACCACGATTGCACTTGCTCTTATCCCCGGCTATTTGAATTCATTTTCAAGGCCGAAAATAAGAGCATCGAACGCACTGGCACATCTGGTGTCAAAATGTGCCCTGATCCAGTTTGCGCCTTTAGCGCGTACGTTCGCCTCGAGGTCCGTTCAGCGGAGCGTCGACCTCGAGAGATGCTTCCACTTCGTCCCCCTTTAGACCACCGGCTCTCCTAGAGCCTAAGGACGAAGTCTCCCTAAGGATGAAGTGCCTCCCGTTGAGTCAGTCCTTTCCCTAGCTCCCTTGCGGTCCGGAGCTTGGACCTGACGATACGGCGATTCGGTCCGCGTTACGTTCACTCCCTCAGGTTCCATGCGTGCAGAGCCTTGGACGTAACACACGAGAAATACTAAGGAAAATATATTTTTAACGTAGAATTTGACATAAACTATAGTGTTTTATTACTTGCGGTACACAACGTGTAATTATTTCACCTAATTAAAATTAATTATTCTTATATGAATATACATATATAAGATGTTTCATTTCAACTGTTGCATCAAATTATGTCAAGACGATAAGAAAAAGTGTATATCAGATAAAAGTGAAACAATTTCAATGACATGATACTTTTAATACTTTTTGAACATATTTTGTTACATTGTTTTTTTTTAGGAGGATAAGCATCTATGTACAATTTAAGAATGTATTAGACCTGCAAAGAAAATTAAATTTGGAAATATGTTTAATATTTCCATTTTAAATAAAATATATATATATCTGAAAGTTATGTGAATAAGATTTTTTTTTGTTTAATAACATATTCTTGTAGATTATTTATTTTAATGGTTATTATTTTTAGTTTAAAAATTAAAATTTTTTTAATCTTAAAAAAGTTACATTTCTCTTGTATAAGTACTTTAAATATTCACATAAAATAATTTATGCGAAGTTTTATTGAGATTCACTGATTATTGTTACAAAGATATAGAACAAATAAATATTTTATTTATTTAATGGACGACTAGTGTGTGTGTGTGTGTGTTCATGCATCGTAATGTAACCATCGACGTCTAGAATGGACCGCTGATGGCAATGGTGGGGGTAGAAAGACGATTAAAGTGAGAGGCAGGAATAATAAGATCGTTCTTTCTCTATTTACTGTTGTTTCTAAATACTGTTGGATTAACAACAACCAATCAGGCTTCAGTAAACAGAGAAAGAACGATCTTATTATTCCTGCCTCTCACTCTAATCGTCTTTCTACCCCCACCATTGCCATCAGCGGTCCATTCTAGATGTCGATGAATGTAACTCAACATAAATAATCCTGAATACATAATGCACTTTTATTAAGAAATTGAGATTTTTATCATTTATTCCATATACTGCATTTTCATATAATTTTTTTTTTATTAGAACACCGATTAAAAAAATACTATTTAATAAAGTAACTTATGATCCAGATAGTAAACGATCACTTCTGTAGTATTATTTTTAAACGTGATTTATGGTAATAATCTGCAATTTTTTGATAATTTTATTTTCACTTTGAAAATAGGTATAAAACATCCTTAATTCTCTGCTTCTACATTTAATCGACTATAATACCTCTTCAAATTTAAATTTTTTTCCACCGTATAATTTTAAAGGGATCGTAAAGGCGAAAAGTAATATTGTACATCGACTTGCACACCGAAGATTTATGTGTCATTTACATTACTACATTCTACAACATCAATATCTCACGCACATGTTGGTACTCGTAAATTTTCGTATAACAATAACATCCTAATTGGACGTCTAAGTCCAATTTTAAGAAATCCACTTTGGTTTTTCGTGCAAACGACTATTCTGAGAATTACTATTTCATAAATACAGATTGCACATCATTTATATGAAGCAAATATTGTTACGACGTAAGCTCTGGAGCACTATATTGGACTAAGAAATGATAAAGAAAATCTTAATTTCGAAATTTTTGGTCGTTCTTAGCATTAAGACTCTACTTCGCAGACACGTATTAATGCGTGTTGTTTAATCCTGGAAAAGGATTTTCAAATAAGTAACAGAAAAAAACTTAATTGTTATACAAAAATTATATGTGTCTCGGTAATACAGATGACTTTAAAATCCACTTCCGTCTTAAAGGACCGACCTTTCCCCTGCTTCATGATATTCTAACTTGGCTACTTTTTTCTTACATTAATTTCGTTTTGAAAGCAGAATATGTGATTCAAAGGAGAGAATATGTGTTTTAAAACAGAGAACTTGTCTGCTTTACTACATTCTGAGAAGAAACGAAATATTAAATATACCTTAATATCATCAATTTTATTTGGAAGTATATGTCAGGATTATTGAAATTTGCGAAAGGTTGCCCATTTTCTAAAGTTTTATCAAAAAAATACGTAGGCACAATGAATAATTCTGTTAAACTAACAAGTATATATGTTATCTTTACACCTGATTTATCTCATGATTCTATTCGTAAAAGTATTAGCCTATTACGATTATAAAAAATTAACGGTTTACGAGATATTTAATGTGTCATGTCAATTACGTGTGCTTGAGAAACGTACCTATAACATCTCGTAAATTATTGGTTCTTTATATTTCTTAATACTTTTACATGCAGAATGATTATAGAGAAATCATATTACGTAAAAAATCGTATAAGTCCATTTTAAAAATCACGGATGAACATTATATCTATTTCATTGCGTCACTCATCGGATCTGTATTTAGAAAAGAATATCGTGATCACAATAGGCCTCGCTCGAAGTAATTGCACTTTCATAGAAAACATTTTTTGAATACTTTTTGGAATATGTCGATGTAAAGGTTAGATTGAGACATTCTGTATATATATATATATATATACATTCGCGTGCATGTGTGTACACAGTAATTCTATGAGGTAATTATTACATTATAGTCCATATATATTGTTTGTGATCCTTAGCTTCTGTTATCCACTGATGCACAAAGATGGATCTGTTTTGTCTTCTGTAATCTGCGCTACTTTCGAACAGATCACAATATAAAGCACGTAAACGTTCGTTGACTCGATGAAATCTGGAGCTTATGCATCTGAATTAAAAAAGACTTAATTCTATCTTTTATTAAAATTATAACGTACGCATTATGTATAAGCACATTAACGCTAATTGCGGTAATAAATAATCAGAAGTCGTACTAAATATGAATTTAATTATTAGGTGTTGAACTTAATTCTTGCCCTTTTTCGTCTCCAAAATTGATTTGTTTCGAAGGGAAGATGAATGAATACCTTAATCAAAGTAATTTCCTCCATTTTCTTCTTTATTACTAATTAATAATACTTTATTAATAATACTTTGATTAAGGTATTTCCCTTCGAAACAAATCAATTTTGGAGACGAAAAACGGCAGGAATTAAGTTCAACACCTAATATTTACTTTTTGTATTTCAATATAATATTTGATACATATATCAGGAGCAGAATTTTAAAATGTATTTTACCCAAAATTTATAATTTTTAGATAACGAAAAAGAACCCACCTGAACACTACACTGTTAAATATTATAGTGTCAAATTAACTCAATGTGAATCGCCACTGCTCCTACTCAATAACATCGTTATTTTTTACTAAAACAATGGTTATATTTGACGCTATACAGTATCAATTTAACATTATATAATGTCAAATTTAATTATCACTTTAGTTAAAAATAACGATATATATTTAATAGGAGCAGCGGTGACTCACAATGCGTTAATTTGGTCCTATAAAATTTAACAGTGTACTCGCCTTACAGGAAATAACAATTTGTCAATCAGTAAGCTGAGAAATGTTAAACGAAATTGCTAAACAATTGTTAAAAACATTAAACGATGCATTTTAAAGAGGTTTTTACGTTTTAGAGATAAAAAACATCGATTTTTTTCCTGTTTTTTTTTTAAAGCTTAGTCTTAAAAATATCCCATAAAAGACATATTATGGAAGAAAGAAAAATTGTCCAAAATATACGAGATAAAATAACGGGGTATTTGGGGTCGCTTGATCGATTCAAATAGCGCGCATCAATCAATTGCTACAACCGGCGCTCGCCATTACTTATAGTCAACCTTTCGAAACCATTCTAGAACGATTCTATCCAACAGAGCAAAGTTTCTTTCCTTTCTGAGTGTCACTATCGCTCCTAACGAAAACGGAGCGGTGTTTGTACTAAAATGTTTCAGAACTTTATACGCGTTTTTCTTTACCATGTTTCGAATATAGTGATCACGATTCTAAAAAAACTATTAATCCGATTGACTTTTACTTTTACGGTTATACTCAGAAAACATGTCATTATCGCCTAAATTAGAATTAATAGTCTATGTTAATTTTTTCTATTTTTTTGATAGTCAAATAAAAAGAAAAAAAATGGAATAAATTCGACTTATTTTTTCAAACTGCGGAGACGTAACGTCAATTCAATCGTATTATAACTACCTGTCAACATGCAGCACAGCTGTCTCTTACAACCACAAATGGAAGTTATTTTTACTGTCAGTTTTGTAGTTACTTTTTTATGACGATTTTACTGTTACTTTTTATGTTACAATTTTACCGTTAGTTTTGCCGTTACTTTTTTATGACAACATATGTCAAGATCAAGTTCATTGGAGATGAAAATTCTGACCATATATTTATTCGATTACATTACACAACATTACTACCTTTACAACGTTTTTTTAAACATGTTCATCACTTATGAATATTAACTAATAAAAAGCAGTGATTAATTATTTATTTTAAATATCTGTTGTTTAGTATATTTTTAATACTCAAGGTATTGTATATACATGCTTTGTACAGACAATACAAACAACATACATATGTTGTCAAGATCATGGTCATGACTTCCATTCTTTATATGTCACCAAAAGATCTTTATGTGTTTCACACTGTTAAGATTTTGACGCACAATGTCAACAAAAATAGCTTACAAAGTAAATGTATACACATGTATAATACTAACCCAAGGATAGCTGCAGAGATCAGAGCACTTAAGGCAATAACATTTGACGGATAATAGTACAGAAAATAAAAATACGTCACATTAACAAAGGAGGTGAAATTTATGTCATAATTGAAAATAGTAAAATTCCTTTCCGCTAACACATAAAAAATGTATACAATCCATCCGATTATTATTCGAATTATCCAATTACGTAGCCTTTGGTATTCCTTTGGCGTACCGAGAACTTCCAATGTGTGGTCTACCATATCAAGTTCACGTAAACACATTTTCAATTCCTTTAAAAAAATCATATTGATCGATTATGCGGCACAAAGAAATTATTGTAATTTTATATTAGAGTAAAAATTGTTATTGCAATGTTTACACGGAATGCGACAGATAGAGTTACATTGTAATAATGTAAAAATTAAAATTGATATGTTAAAAAAAACTTTTTTTTTTAATTTAATTTAGTTTAATGCAAAACGCTGTGAAAAAGATTACATGCTAACAGAACAATAAACATAAATATAAAATATGTTAGATAAGACTATAGTAGCTTGCAAATGGGGTTAGGCGTCAGCAAATCTGCTATTACAAAGCCTTCCAGCAACAAGAAACCGCGATTAAGCAACGATACAATGAGTGGTGAAACAATAGTTAAAATCATACATACTCACGCATACATACTCACGCATACACAAACGCAAGCACCAACACATATCAGTTATGTCAGTCTCGTTTAAATACTGTGAGTGATGTGTTGAAACGCGATGCAGCAGAACGAAAGGAGGACAAAGAGGGAGATATTTTTATTATTACAGTAAGAAAAAATTACAATATCTGACTGAGGTAAAAGAAAGCAGCACGGAACTTAGTGCAACGATGAATGGGAAGGATAAGAAATTTTGGTACCTGATTACAAGGGGTTAAAAGTGAAATGAAGCTCAGAGTTCAATTGAGGAAGGCGTCGAAGATATAAGGGAGCATTGGAGCGAAGGAGAGGAAAAACTAGACAGCATAGGTGGAGAATAAAATGTTGCCACATTCTAAGCCATCCGAATCTCTAGTAATACGGAGATACATGGTCGTATTTACTGACGCAATAAGAGAAGCTGAGATAAGAAATTTGGATATGCTGTACACGATCTAGGAGTCGTTGATTAAGAGCCGGAACGTAGACATCGGCCAAATCAAATAGCGAAATAACGCTTAAATGAAAAGTGAGGAATTTCTGAGAGCAGGAAAGGATGTGGCGAAGGGGATAAGGAAGATAAAGTATACAAGCGTATGCAGCCCGTCACACTTGACGGCCACGTGTGACGAATATGAAGATTGAACGTGGATACCAAGAATCTCAATAGAGATGGAGCGAGGAATTGGAAGGAAATTAAGAAAAATATGGAAGGATTGAATACGAGATAATAATGTTGAGGAACCGAAAATAAGCAAGGATGGTTTAGTGTTTAGAGCGATTTAGATGCAACGAATTATTAGTAGAGACCATTCGGCAATAGATTATAATAGAGAAATTCAACTGGACATTAGGAGTCTCCGCTGGGTGCTATCTTGCACAAAAATTAATTGTGAATAACAATTTAAATTTGTACGTTTCGGCTCACGTTTTGAGCCAGCCTCAGCAATAACAATTACTGCTAATCGAACTAAATATTATGTCGAACTGTGTATCGCAAAATCGCAGTTCCCTCCAATTATGCAGTTGCAGTAGTGGAAAAGCAGTGAGAAACGACCATCCTCAACATAGCCTGATGTTGTGTCAACCTGTTGCAAAGCTGAGTAGAGCAAATAGTGGACCTCAAGCTATTAATTGCAACGAGATGTTTGAACAAATGGAGATTTATTTTATAATATTTTATAAATAATGGCAAACCCCACCTCCGACAACGCGATAGCACGCAGGTCTAAACATCGTCAATTAAACAAATAAACTGAAGATTTACGATTGTCAAAGTTAGATTACAAATAATTTAAGAACCAAAAAAGAGTCATGTTTGTTCCAATGTTGGTCATATAATAACCGTAAAAATAAAAAGAGATGTGTCGTGAGTTCACAAGCGTTTCGGTCCATTATAAAAATAAATATATTACAACACGTTGAGAATTTCTATGTAACCATGATTTAATGCCTCAGTGTCAGTTTGCATGTTGAGACATTTGATTAACGATTTATGTAGAGCATCTCCGACATTATTCGTTTATTATAATTTCTCTCAATATCCAGAATTCATACGTTATGTCAGTCGAAGTCATAATTGCAACTCATTCTATGCTCTGTAATGACCGAACGAGTGGACGTAACTCAACGTATATTGTTATGGTATTCTGTTAATTTCATTTTTAGTTTTTTTTCTCGTTTGGTCTATATAGAAATCGCAATCACGACATTCGATCTTGTTAACCACATTCCTTTTGGAAAATTTTTGCAAAATATCTTTGTGTAACCTAATAAATTTGTTAAGTTCATTGATACTATAATGAGCAACCACCTTATAAGAGACCATTGATAAATTTGCAGAACTTATTAGATATTCCATTGATGAAAGGAATTGTGAACCATCTGATTCGTTCTTTTTGAACTTTGTTAGTAGAAGTCTTATAATTACAATTGGATTTTTTTATTAACTTCTTTAACTTATCATAATATCCTATCATATCCAAATTTGATCAGATTTTAGCTTGGTGTCGCTAAATGTGGTATCTTTATTTACAAATGTTCCGATGGATTTAGATATGGATGCAATTTCTAGTAGATGGAGTTATATTGAAAATAATTGCCAGATATCGAAAGATAAATTTTTGAAGGTTGTACTTAATTTTGGATTCTACTTACTTTGCTTTCGATGATCAAATACATAAACAGACCAACCTTTGGTCCCCCGATGGTTTCGCTATTATCACGTATTATCGTTGACAATCATACAAGATTTAGAAAATCGAGTGCTGAGTTCCATTGAATTCCTTTTACTTTTCTACTACAGGTACGTCGATGATATGGTACTATGTTTACCGTCCACTACTGAGATGGATAACATCTTGGAAAAATTCAACTCTTTTCACCAGAGACTGCAGTTTACGATGGATGTGAGGGGTAATACCATTAATTTTTGAGATACTACTATTCTTTAAAAGAATGACGGTCTAATTTTTGACTGGTACAAAAAACCAGGATTGCTGACGTTACATAAAAAAGCAACGAAGTTATACTAATTTCGTTACTTTTTTAGTAACGAATTAGTAACGGAGTTACTTTTACTAATGAGTAACAGTAATGATAACTAAATCAATTTTCAGGAACTAATAACGAAATTTTACGTCTTTTTTTCGTTATTCCGTGGATATAAGATTATTTTAATAAGGACGCGTTTACGCCTTGACGAAAAAGCAGAAAGCGGAAAAGCAGTGGCTAATCAGAACTCCCGCTGGTAGAAAGTGGTACAAAAAGCCAAAATTGACGGCACCCTAACAAACGGACATAATGAGCAACAGTTACGTCTATTATTAAACAAAAATTCCAGATTTAGCGACACAAATTATTTATAAGTTAAAGTTAAGATATTTGTACGAATTTAAATATGTACATATAAAAGAGTACCATATTAAAGAGCAAATGAAGAACTAATAAAATAAAATAAATGTATATTAAAAAATGATTTGATCTTATGTAGTTATAATTTGCATAAATGCAATCATTTTTTATAAATAACGAAAAATTAACGATTTTTCCGTTACTTTAAGTGACAATAACGCTTTACTTTTAGAATCGGTAAAGAGTAACGAGTTACTTTTTACCGCAAATAACAATAACTGTAACGCGTGTGTTACTCAAAAACGATAAGTTTAACAACCCTGTAAAAAAACTGCTCGGACAGATTTTTGAATCATTGATCTCACAATACGATTTCACAAAAGAAGGGCATCACCGAAAGAGTTTTTATTTCTCACATTCAGAATTTACAATAGAAATTTAAATTTTTTGATTATGATTGAATTAGAAAATGACTATCCGTTGAAATTTATTTTCGAAGGGTTGTCTGATAGGATAAAAATATTAATTGAAAAATCCAATTATAATTATAAGATTTCTATTAAGAAGATTATAAAAGAACAAATGATTTACAATTCCTTCCATGGAATATCTAATAAATTCTGCAAATTTATTAATGAGCTGTATTATAGGGTTGCTCATTATAGTATCAATAAACTTAACAAATTTATTACAATACACAAAGATCCTTTGCAAAGATTTTCCAAAAGGAATGTGAGTTACGAGATCGAATGCGATCGTAATTGTGATTCCTATGTAGGCCAAACGGGAAGAAAACTAAAAACGAGATTAGCAGAACACCGTAACCATATACGTAGATTTACATCCACTCGTTCTGTTATCACAGAGCATATGGTGTATTGCAGTCATGATTTCGACTGGGATAATGTGATAATTCTGGATACTGAGAGAAATTGTAATAAACAAACAATATCGGAGATACTCTACATAAATCGTCAATCAAATGGTCTCAACATTCAAACTGACACTGAGGCATTAAATTATTGTTACATAGAACTTCTCAACAAGTTATAATATGTTTATTTTTATAATTGACCGACAGGCTTCTGTTATGACGACACGTCTCTTTTTGTTTTAACGGTTACTATGTGACCAACATCGGAACAAACATGACAGTCTTTTTTGGATCTTAAATTATTTTTAATCGAACATTGATGATCGTGAATCTCAAATTTGTTTAATGGATTGACGATGTTTAGATTAGCGTGCGATCATGTCGGAGGTGGGGTGAGTTTTTGCAATCATTTATAAATAACATAAAATTAATCTCTATCTGTTCAAAAAATCTTGATACAAATAATAGCTTGAGATCCACCATCTGCTCCACTCAGCTTTTCAACTAGTTGGCACAAAATCAGACTATGTTGAGTATGGTTGTTTCTCACCGCAGCTGCGGTTTTTAGTTTTCTTCCACTGCGGCTGCATAATTGGAGGGAACTACGATTTTGTGATATACAGGTCGACATAGTATTTAGCGCGATTATCGGTAATAATTACTGAGCCTGGCTCAAAACATAAGCCGAAACGTACAAATTTAATTTAGTATTCACAATTAATTTTTGCGCGTTATAGCACACAACGCAATCTCCTAACACCCAGTTAAATTTCGCTGTTATATTTTATTATATTAATTAAAGAAGTCTATAATTTTGTATGTTTCACTACTTGAATTGTTTATTCGGCAATAGATTTTAGATCTTTATTTAAAGCAGAACAATCTACTAAAGCGTCGAATGGATGAAAAGATTTGAGAAGAATTACATCGTCTGCATAAATGAAGAGATTGGAGGGCAGAGAAATGTTAGAAAAATCAGAGACAAAAATATTAAAAGTAAAACTACGAGAATGGAACCCTGAAGTATTCCGGACAGAATGATTATATATGAGGACTTGCTGCGTGCCATTTGTAAGGAACGAGCAGTTTAGCGAGAGGGCCGAATAAGACAGATTGCATAGCTTGAGTTTGATTGAAATTAGGTCATGGTTGAAGGTATCGAAAGTCTTTTATAAATATTTTTCATAAATTTGTATTTGCCTATAATTGTGAATTTAAGACGCCTTTAATGCTCTCATTTAAAAATACTATTTAACAAATGATAAGTAATATAAAAAGATCAAGTATTAGTATATATAGTGTGTGTGGCCGGGAATATATTTTAAATTTTTACCTTAAAACGACATATACTAATGAGAATTAATATAATGGTGGCAAACGTTACGATTTCATCGGTGTACACTATTTTATTTTTCTGGTAATACCAGATGTATTCTGGATAGTAAAAGAAGTATATAAGAAGGCTCCATTTGGCCAAAGCATACAGACAAGAAAAATATGTCCCAAGTTGTCCAACAGGATATTCAAACATGCCTAAATTGCAGATCTCGCCGATGGTCATTAATGGTTCCAGCGTTCTTTCTAGTGTCTCTGTCATAGTTTCCGAGTGGTCTGCTAATATTTTAACCTCAATTAGTTCTTGCTGCTCGAAACACAAACACGTTTTAATATTTTTTATAAGATTTTCAGAAATAGTTTTCGCAGTTTCTCTAAGAACGTTGTGAGAACTACACTGTAAGATATGTACACTGGGAGATATAACGTATGTTATATGCAACCAACAAGTATTGAACAACGGAATAGACACACAGATAATCTAGATTAGATTGTCTTTCTTTTCATGGAATTTTTATTTATAGGTATGTATATTAAGGCAACTAGTTATGAATCACCCTTGAGAAAAAATTCATATTTTTATCTAGAACGATATCAAACATTTAATGAAATATTTAATAGTTGTGATCGATCATAAATATTACATTATGAATGATTTTATTTCAGTTCGATACCTTTTTATATATTTTAACTGTAATTAAATGAAGTAATGACAATATTCCACAATTAAACTCCATGTATTACTTGCGAATCAGTTTCAAATGCTTTATCCTTTTTGGATTTAGTTTCAATTGACCATGATCAGGGAATGGAAGTAACTCGTTACTTGTAACGAAGTTACAGTTACAAGTTACTTTTTTGGTAACTTTACTAGTAACTGCGTTACTCTTT
>NW_017300181.1:542783-545187 GCF_001594075.2 Trachymyrmex cornetzi | reverse complement strand
TAACTAGTAACGGTAACTTGTTACTTTTCCTACTCGGTAACGAGTAACTGTAACTTGTTACTTTTAAAAAGTAACTTTCCATTCCCTGACCATGATATTGACTTTTTTATGAAATCTAATGCTATTTACTACCTCCTGTAAAAGCCATGAAATAATTCTGATAATATTACACTTCGACTGAATTTTTATAATTATATATCCTACTTTATGCCTCATGTTTTATTGTTTAACGACGTTAATAAAATGTGCAGCGTTATTGATAATAAATAAAAAACAGTTGACACTTGAAAAAGATAAAATATATGCTAAAAAATCTTGTGACATATACGTTATTTCATAAAAAATACTATAATTATTTAAATATACAACGCTATAATTATTTAAATATATAATGTTGTATAACGTATGTATATGTCCTTCAACCAACAAGTATTGAACGACAGAATGAGCACACAGATAATCAAGATTAGATTGCACTTCTTTTCGCGGAATATTTATTCATGTGTTATTATGAGTAAACGTAACTATATACGTAACTATACTTACAACATTATGTCTTTATACTAGGAAAATGCGTTTAATGAATGCTTTTTACTCACATGGGTTCTAACGACAAATGCCGACTTGAGTTGTAGCTGATAACTTTAATAATATATTTTATATATTGAAGTCATACGCACAATCCGGGAAAAAATATATCTTATATAATTATATATAGAAAATATAAAAAATGTAAATATAAAGTAATATAAAAGATTGACATATATTACATACAACTATATGTACATAAGACAAGAATTTTGTAAATTCCAATCATTTCCAGAAACTTTTTGCGATTTCTTTCGCAAATATTATAAGATTGATTAAATGAATTATAAGTATACATTTTGAATAATTTTAATTTAAAGATAAATTATTTAAGGATAATTTATCGACAATGATTCCATGTTGCTGATAAAATAATATATTACATTTTATGCACTTACAAATCCACAGATATGCACCGTGGCTTCGACAAAGCAAGGCAATAAGAATATACGAATTATGGATCCGCTGTTGATGTAATTCGTTCTTTCCTTTACACTCTTTACACGTATTTATCAGAATATTTACAATGAGTATAAAAATCTATCTTCTATACTACCTATATGCTAAATACCATTCTCTCGACCCGTCAATTCTAGCTATAACGATTATCAATATTCTTGAGAATAATCTCTTCAAAATCGAATTAAATTAACTAAATTGCAATTTTTTAAATTCAAGAGATGTTATTTAGTTAATTTTTTAAATTCAAATATAGAATTTCACAAGATTCTAAATGTGTACAGCGATATCAAAATTTCCTTAAATTTACAAATATATAGGAGAAAATTCGGTTTTTTTTAGATCTCTAAGAATTTAAGTTCTCAGAAATTAAACTTCGAAAAAGAACATAAAAATTTGACAATTTAGGTCTTTTTTTGTCGCTAAACTAATACATTATACATACTTAAAATAAAATAGATATTTAAAATTTGAAGACAGTAAGACAGAAAATTTCAAAGTGCAGCGACAAAAATCAGGCCTGCTTTTTCTCTACATTTACATTCTCCATTTTTCCTCTGCTGCACTTTTTTATTATATTGCATTTAATTCATCTATGCTCTAATCATCTGTGTTGAACTCACCTATTTCTGTGACAAACTTATCTCTAAAAAAATATATGTATTTATATTGCGTCGAAGTCTCTCCCGTACTTCAGGCCATCTGTTATCGATCCCCAAGAAATCAGATCACAAAAGAGGATCTCCCTACAATTTTCAACTCTCATAACTTGAAAATTACTGATTAAAAAGAGGCTTTATTATAGTGTTTTGGAAAGCTCAGCTTTAGATTCTAGAATAAAAAATGTTTCGTTTAAAAAAATCGATTTGACCTTGGTAGCACCATACAAGGTTAAATTGATAAGGTCAGTCAATAGATCATTTTCAACCCTACATCTTTTGTATAAAACATTTTTCTCAAAAATGATTACTTTTCAAGACATTTAAGGGATCCGGGACTTTTTATACACCCTGTATATAGATATAATGCTCATTTGCTTACATCGAAATTATAAAATAAGTAAATTCAAATTTTGTACAAATAATTTGCTTATTGTTTATGATTGTTTTAACAAAATTGTGGTTACGAATATGTATAAAGTATGATTCTCTAACTATTGGCTGTTTTAAAAATCATTTTCAGGTATTGGGCATCCATTCAGTGTATTAATTAATTTAGTAATAGCAGTTTATACATATACAAATATATCTACACTCATCGCAAAAAAAACGGGCCACTTAAAATTTAGCACTAATTTTTAATATTTTCAAATAGCAATAACTCAGTGAAAATTCATCGTAGCGAGATGTTTAAAAAA
>NW_017300181.1:533840-539138 GCF_001594075.2 Trachymyrmex cornetzi | reverse complement strand
AATCAAATGGATACATATTAACGGGGTTAATAATTAAAATTTTTGAAAGAAATAGAAAAATATGAAACTGTTAAATTTTAAACATAAAATAAATTTGTAACTATAAAAATAAGTAATTCTCTAAAATATCTCTAAAATATTCTCGTGTTTGGATCATCTCGAACAGTTGGTACCCGAGACACTTTTGTACCCAACATATAAAAAATTACAATGACGCTCGTATTTTATTATTATTAAATATAGGTATCCCTTCGTAACTACTGTACCACAAGAAAATCATTCTATCTATTCATTTTTCGTAAGAGATAATTTTTAGCAATGTGTTAGAATATATATTTTCTCACATGCGAATTTTAATATTATATTAAGGGGATGGCTAAACCGATTACCCAACTCAATCAAGGTCGATAGTACAGACTATTTTAATTCCAAATTCGATAATAGTGGTGACATCTTTGATTTAGTTTTTACATTATATTATATAATATATATCATTTTGTCTTACTCAAACGCATACATCTGTTCTTATCTAACATATGCCAGCACCTATCGCAAGACCGCGCAACTACTGCTACAGGGAATTTCGGATCTGTTGACAGTCCCAGTCTTCGCAAAACACCTGTATACATGTATTTTCTATTCGGTGGAAATATTTCTTTTCTAGGCTTTCAATCTTAGTTCTACAAACTCGGTATCGTTCGTTTCAATAATGTGACCTCAGCTGCACGCTTATTTTCAAGATATGGAATCTAAAACTCTTATATCAAGCAAATATATATCTGAGGTGACAGCTGTACGAGCTAAAAGTAAGTGAATTTTTAATGAATCTGAAACTTTTTTTCGATTTTTTCATGAAATCCAGTGCAGCTGAGGTCCTGTTTGTGCGTACTTTAATTTAAGCAATAATACTTTGGCAATCCGTACATCCAATACAGAGATATTTCACCGAATGGAAATGTGGTAAAACAGGAGGTTTTAGCATCGCCTTAAATACGCGATAAAAATGGTAACAGTAATTGATAACCTGCCAAAATTATCACTGTTATAAGCGGTCTAGAAGATTTACAATTTACAATCTCTCCTGTAAAAAGTCTGTTGGTTTGACGGATAGCTTAACTTTTTTTTTTGCATATTTCGATTGTACAATATTTCAAGAATACGCTGAAAATACAATATTTCAGAAAGAAATTCGAAGAATTAACGATTTTATAACCAAAAGTCTATTTGTTTCTTGTTTTCAAAATTTCAGAAAGGAATACGAACAACTAACTATTCTACAGCCAAACATTTTTTTTACAGCCAAATGTTTAAAAAAGTTAGAGGCTTACTTTATGGACCAAGAATCGCTGATTACCGGTAAATAGTTTAATTATTATTTTATTTTCAAAAAAATCTGTAAAAACCTTTAAACGCTTTTTTCTCAAAATGTTGTTTTTTAGGCGATTGATACGATTTCGGAAAAACTAACCGACCGATTTTAGAAATTCTTGCAGCGTTGTATTCGTAGATTGACTAGCTATCGAGTAAACTCGAATAAATTGGTTCAATTAAAAAATAAATTTTTTATTCAACTTTTTAGCGCGGAAAAAAAGAGTTTTTTCGCATCACTTTCTAAAAACACGTGTCAACTCATGAATTTTAAATATTTTTCAATAATTTTTTAATTTACGCGATAGTCACGCAAATAAACTTTAAGAAAACTTTATTTTATTCTTTGATTTCTAGCTAACGGTTCTCGACATATCGTGTCAACCGTTTGGTCATCTCATTTTTTTTTCTGCACCTCTGAACTAATTTCTTGGAATTTTGGAATGAAAATATTGCTGTAAAAGTTTTTCTTATATATTGACATGTGTATTATAATAATAAGTATGTGAAAAATTATATGTCAGTACTAGATAAATTATGAATACAGTTATAACTTAAAAATTGATATTTACTTACATGATATAATGTTAGTATGTGTGAAATTCATGCTACTCTTCATGTCTATCGTCAACGTTTGAACTCAGCATATGAATGCTTATTGGATAAAGTTTAGGTTTCAATCTCTTTGTTATTTATATATTGACGGTCATGCGCATTACATGTAAACCGAACACAAAATAATCGATAAATTGTAAACGAGAACATTTGCATGTTGACGATAGACATGAAGAGTAGCATGAATTTCACACATACTAACATTATATCATGTATGAAAAATTATAATTGTATGCCTTGTATTTTTCCTTAAGAAAAATTCCAAAAAGGTCTTATTTTCATTGTGCTTACTAGAATGTACCCTTAACCAGCGTACCACAAAGTGAAGGTAATTAAATTTCATTAGATAAATTTTAATAAATTTTATAATCGTAAGTTAACGATTAAAAGTAAATATGATTTATTTATTGTTAATATTTCATTCCGTTTACAAATATTAAAGTAACCATTGGTTTAATAAAATTTGTGTTATCATACATATATTTTTAACGCTTCCGTATACTTAATCACGCATTATTAATTTTTTAATTATGCTACTGCTTAATAATATCATTTCTATTGTATTTTGAACTGTATTGATAATTGTATCTTGTTAAATATATCAAAATTACTCGTTAATTGGATAAATTTTTCATTAACTATACCCGCAAAATATCTCGTTGATCAAACATGTCTCTCTGTTTATTATTAGGACATTTTATACATAATGTTCCTTGTTTCATCGAATGTAAACAAGGATAAATGATGCATCATGAGCATTATGCATTCATAATCTATGGGGTACTTATGTACATAGCAGTATGTAACATATAGAGAAATTCAAATTAATCCTATCGCTATAACTTTCAAAATTTCCATATATTTTTTTTTAAATTATATTGACGACGGAAAAAGAAGACGTTTTCTCACCAACTATGATATGATACATGCCATTTTGTTCCAATGGACTACAGGAAACAGCACGACGACATAAAACAATACAGCATATTTGCCTGATTTGTGTCGACTGACACAATATTTGGATTGCTATAGTGCGCTGAGATTAAAATTAATCATGATTCTTATGCTGCATATTTAAAAGAATAATATCACCAACCAAACTGAAAAATATAAACAAATCCTAATAATATAATACTTATAATATAATTCTAGATGTAATTTTAGATGTAAAATCTCGATTCTTATCGTAACAACCAGAAATTATTCATGATTGTTATGACAAAATCTGTGATTTTGGTTTAAATAAAATGTATTTAATTATATACGCGCATCTTTATCGTATCAAACCATAATCAAACAAAATTTTTCATGCATTTCTGCGAGAATAGAAGGTCTGTTATATACCTGCGTAATAATTACTCCCACCATAGCTTAGTGCCATGACATTATCAGTCATTCCCCAGATCGTAATGGGCAAAATTGTGGCATACGTCTGAAAGAAAGTACGCTATCATTATACTTAATGAAAACAGTTTTGTTAACCTTTTCACTCAGAAAGCGGGCGGTCCGTCACCATTGATACCGCCATTGATCAGGACCTCGCGCCAAAAGTGTATACAATATATATGGACAGTCTTTGACGTTTAAAATTTCATTTTACGCGCGAACCGCCCGAATAACGCCACCTTGACATGTTTTTAAAAAAAAAAGGGATTGTCCCTTAAAACAAGATAATTATAACTTCTTTGTAAATTTTTTAATTATCCCTTTCGTGCCAGTAGTATTATAGGTATCAATATACTACCACTAATTATGTATAAATATACATCATTTAACAAAATCAATGTTAATAACGCTTGGTATATGGCTGTACAGGATAGTTTGGCGTAACTCTTACTATAAAGAACACTATATATTACTTCGCGAATGCTGGCTATAGACAGCGTTCGTCTATACGGATCGCTTCGTGGATGTCGAACATAGCCAGCGTTAGGAGCGAAAAGGTTAAATTCAAAAGAACTAAGGCGTCGTCTACAATACACGGAGTAAGAAGTAAGAGTAAGAAATTGACCAATCACAGTCGATTATTCTTCTCACATTCGACTGTGATTGGTCAATTTCTTACTCTTACTTCTTACTCCGTGTATTGTAGACGGGCCTTAATTGTAAAAAAGATCTTGAATACGTTCTATTTCATGTAAACGTATTTATTATACTATATATATACAGGGTGGGGCAGTAACTCTCTCCACTTAAAATATTTCCGCTATTTTTAGAGATATAAAATGATAAATTTATTGAATTTGTACAGCATCAAGAGAAATACAATTGTGGCGAGAAATACCGCCACGTTAAGAAAAAGATGCGTGGCATTCAATAGGAAAGCATGTATACGATATAATATTGTCTGTGCACCCATACGCGAAGCGAGACAGTAGAGGCATTTAAATGCCGCTGCTGATAACGCGAGTCAGGTACGAAATTCGAGATTAAATAAATTAAATGTATGAGAAATAATGTAAAGTAATGTATAAAAAACGGTCTCACAATTCGGGCTAATGAGAGTCAACCGCTGTTGTCCAGGCGAAAAGTAAAAATTGTAGATGTACTAAAGATGTTATTAGTCATCCATCTTTAATGTCATGGGGTTACATAGTATCGAACGTTTCAACTCACTTTGAAGTCTTCATCAGCGCAGAAAATTAACAAGAAAATAACATCTCCGCTGAGAATCAATCACCACAGATTACCAAATCTGTTGCACTCTGCATACTATACCATAAAAAGATTCTCACTATATAAAAGAAATTTAACGTACAACTGATTAATCTCAAGTGACTCACCTCAAACGGGAAACCATCAAAGCTCAAAAATGAATACTTCACATACTTTATACTAAGCAATTGTTCACAATTAGATGTGTAACCAGTAAATTCATAAAGGTATGTCTTGTCGTTTAAAATAGAAACGTTAAAATGGTAAGGAAATTCGTAATACAATGAAAATAAATAGAAGTAAGAAAGGTAACTTAAGAAATAAGTCACATTCTCAATGCAGTTTAAAATTATCCAATAAGGAGGCATACGAATAATGTAGACACTCTGTGTCCGTTTTCAAATTAAGACCATTTTTTTGCATGTGAATATGCAGCATTTCCGAGTTTAACCTTTTATTGAGAATTCTCTCCTTATCAAGAATTTGGACACCATCCCAATCAAATTCATGGTTGAATTCAAGACGATGATTTGTGATCACTGATTGGTTATTGTTATTCCTATTGATATGATTGCGATGCTCCGAAATCCTAGTTGTTAATTTTCTGCCTGTTTGGCCAACATATGATGCATCGCAATCTTTACAAAAAATTTTATAAAC
>NW_017300181.1:527955-531811 GCF_001594075.2 Trachymyrmex cornetzi | reverse complement strand
CAATGGTATTACATAGATTTGTTAAAAAATTTTTACAATAATATTGAATATTAATAGATCGATATCATTCTCGTTGTCATTATACATATCATTGTCAATATTTAATTTATAATTTACAAATAAATATCGATCAATTTATGATCTTGCACAAAACTTAACTTGTGTACGTGGAAGAAGCCGTTTTTAATTATTATATTTTTATTTTTTTACACCATCCATTTAATTTTTTTCAATAATTTCCCTTCTTCTTATTTTGTTTTTTATACATGAAGATTGAGAGTCCGATTCATATATTCTTATTTTATTAGGATATTTATTGTTGATATTGTTAATTTATGCAGGCTGAAAAAATTCCTCAAATTCACTTTAATTTTACATTTTTTAATTTTATTTCTGTTATTTTCGGATTGGTGGTTGTTAAATTTATGAAAGAAGTAATAAGGCATCATAAGCTCATTATTAAGAATAATATCCGTATCAGATTCACTAAAACATGTTTAAACAACAAAATTGTTCCACAACATCTCAAATACTTGTCAGATTACAAACTTCATTTATTTCATTTTAAATCTAGACAAAAAATGCAATATCACATGAACCAATTAATTACAAGAACTTTGAAAATTGAATTAAATGATGCATTTAGATCTGTCGATCATTCCAAAAAACAATTAATTATTTTAAAGAGAAGGATAAAGAATCACGTTCCATTTAAGATTTGTTGCTCTTTTTTCATTAAACAAGAATCGACTTTTCAACATCATTTAAAATTAGAAGAAGGGAAATTATTGAAAAAAATTAAATGGATGGTGTCAAAAAATAAAGATAGAATTTATAATAACATAAAACCGATTTCTTATGGTATGGTGACGAATGATGAAAGTAACATTGATTCGACTCAATGTAAGCAGATACAGGTGAGATTAGAACCAAGAGAATTTTTAGATAGACCTCCTTTACCTTCATTACACAATCTGAAGGAGAAATGGTTCATCAATTTGTCGGGATGTATCATTCCAAAGAAAATTTAAACCCTTTTACAATTGGGAGAGAATTTCTCAGTTCCATCAAAAAATAACATTGGAGTATTGATGGAATTCCTTAAAAACATAGAATCAAACTTATTCAAAATTAAACCACACAAAATTTTGGGTTTTAGGGGTGTAATCTCTCCGATACTGCATAACTTTCTTTCCGTTTCAGGTTTAAACAATAACATTTCAAAAAAATTAAACGAATTAATTAGTTTCACTTCTAGATTCTTAAAGAATAATAAAAATATCATTTTCACTAAAGCGGATAAGGGTAACATGACAGTGGCCTTGAACAATAATGATTACATTTTGGAAGTCACAAAATTGTTAAAAGACCCTGAGACATATATCAGAATTTCTAAGAATCCGATCAATACTCTAATTAGAAAAACCAGGGAATTACTGATGGTTTGGAAAAGAAAAGAATTTATTTCAGATCAGACATACAAAAGATTATTATGCACAGAAGGTATTCTTCCTAGGGTTTATGCCCTTCCTAAAGTACATAAACAGGGTTGCCCTTTCCGTATTATCACTTCTTCTCTAGATAGCCCACTTTACTCTCTGTCTGTTTTTTTTACATGAAATAATTTCGAAAATGACACCGAAACCGGCTAGCCACATAGATAATAGCTTCCAATTGGTCCAAAAATTACAAGGCACGGTTTTAAACAATAATATGGTTCTTATTTCTCTCGACGTCATTTCGTTATTCACCAACATCCCATTGGATTTAGCAAAAAAATGTATAGCCAATAGATGGGAATATATAGGGAAATCTACTTTAACCCCGAAAGATGAATTTTTACGTGCTATAGATTTTGTGTTAGAATCAGCGTATTTTAACTTTAACGGGGAATTTTGTAAACAGAAAGAAGGTACTCCGATGGGGTCACCTCTCTCTCCGATCGTTGCAGATTTAGTAATGGAAGATTTAGAGGTTGACATTTTAAAATCTTTGGATTTCCCTGTTTCATTTTATTTTAGATATGTTGACGACATTCTCATGACGGTACCTCTTAATAAAGTTGACAAGATCCTTGAAAGTTTCAATTCATGGCATCACAAATTACAATTTACATTAGAAGTGGGGGGAAGTAGAATTAACTTTTTAGATTTGACCATTATTGCAAATGAAAAAAGAGTTTTAGAGTTTGATTGGTTCCACAAACCTACCTTTTCGGGACGTTATTTAAATTACCTTTCCTCACACCCCATGTCACAGAAGAAAGGTGTGATAACGGGAATGGTAGACAGAGCTTTTTTACTGTCGAATCCTCAGTACCATTATAAGAATTTGAAGTTTGTAATCAATACATTATTGAATAATGATTATCCGATTGATTTCATTTTCAATACTGTCGATTCACGCTTAAAATTATTATGTCTTAAAATAACAACGAATGAAAGCAAGAATGTTTCGGACAACTCTAATGAAGAACCTACAAATTGGTTTGTTTTACCATATGTCCCAAATTTGTCAGAGAAATTCTTCTCATTAGTTAAAAAGTGTAATGTTAAATTAGCGTTTTTCAGTTTTAACAAGCTTAAAAAATTCATTAGAGTACAAAAGGACACCCTCCCAAAATATTTTAATAAGAACGTCGTTTATAAAATTTTTTGTAAAGATTGCGATGCATCATATGTTGGCCAAACAGGCAGAAAATTAACAACTAGGATTTCGGAGCATCGCAATCATATCAATAGGAATAACAATAACCAATCAGTGATCACAAATCATCGTCTTGAATTCAACCATGAATTTGATTGGGATGGTGTCCAAATTCTTGATAAGGAGAGAATTCTCAATAAAAGGTTAAACTCGGAAATGCTGCATATTCACATGCAAAAAAATGGTCTTAATTTGAAAACGGACACAGAGTGTCTACATTATTCGTATGCCTCCTTATTGGATAATTTTAAACTGCATTGAGAATGTGACTTATTTCTTAAGTTACCTTTCTTACTTCTATTTATTTTCATTGTATTACGAATTTCCTTACCATTTTAACGTTTCTATTTTAAACGACAAGACATACCTTTATGAATTTACTGGTTACACATCTAATTGTGAACAATTGCTTAGTATAAAGTATGTGAAGTATTCATTTTTGAGCTTTGATGGTTTCCCGTTTGAGGTGAGTCACTTGAGATTAATCAGTTGTACGTTAAATTTCTTTTATATAGTGAGAATCTTTTTATGGTATAGTATGCAGAGTGCAACAGATTTGGTAATCTGTGGTGATTGATTCTCAGCGGAGATGTTATTTTCTTGTTAATTTTCTGCGCTGATGAAGACTCCAAAGTGAGTTGAAACGTTCGATACTATGTAACCCCATGACATTAAAGATGGATGACTAATAACATCTTTAGTACATCTACAATTTTTACTTTTCGCCTGGACAACAGCGGTTGACTCTCATTAGCCCGAATTGTGAGACCGTTTTTTATACATGAAGATTAAGAGTCCGATTCATATATTCTTATTTTATTAGGATATTTATTGTTGATAATGTAAAGTAAGTTGAAATTACAGGTTTGAATTTTTAACGATTAAAATAAAGTAACGACAAAACCGAATGACGGACGAATAAACAGTAGAGATAAATAGAAGAATAGAAAAATAACGAAAACTGTAGAATATTCGAGAAGGAAAGACGAGGGAGTCATGCGAGATGTGTGTGAAGTTAGCCCCCCCTTTTTTTAAAAATTAAAATTTTGACAATTGTTCCTGATTGTTCTGAGTTTGTTCTACATTGTTCCAAAACGATATCATCTTATTCCAAATCGTTCTCCAATAAAAGGAAAAAACGAATTTTTTT
>NW_017300181.1:527147-527705 GCF_001594075.2 Trachymyrmex cornetzi | reverse complement strand
TAAACGTTTTTCAACAAACAAAGGCTCCGACAAAAAGAAAAGGTACAATCTCCTTATCCCAACGCAGAATTTTATATTTTCAGTTGTTCTAGTCCTGAGAAACATAGTTCTGCATTATGAATCATCCAACGCTCCTGGTTCTCCCAAAAATCGAAAAAAATCCATATTTTTGCATCAACCATGAAGAGTAAAGGTTCGAGTTGTTCTAGTCCTGCGAAACATAGTTCTGCATTATGAATCATCCAACGCTACTGTTTCTCTCAAAAATCGAAAAAATTCCATATTTTTTAATCCACCTTCAAGAATAAGCGTGCACTTCCTCTCTTGTTCCATTCGCAAATTTTTTGTTCTGACTTATTCTAGTTCTGCGAAACATAGTTCTGCATTATAAATCATCCAACGCTACTGGTTCTCCCAAAAATCGAAAAAAATCCATATTTTTGCATCAACCATCAAGAGTAAAGGTGCGCTTCCTCTCTTGTTCCAATCGAGAACTGTTTGTTCTGAGTTGTTCTAGTCCTGAGAAACATAGTTCTGCATTATGAATCATCCGACGTT
>NW_017300181.1:523441-526861 GCF_001594075.2 Trachymyrmex cornetzi | reverse complement strand
GGGTGCCGGATAAGAAAATGTTTTTTTGTTTTCTGCCATTTCTGTTCGTCATATGGAATTGTTCTTTTGGAACAATGTTTAGAACAACTAGAACAATCTGTAGCAAAAAAAAATTGTTTGATATTCCAAAAAAGGGGGGCTAGCAAAAAAAATTCGTTTTTCCTTTTATTGGAGAACGATTTGGAATAAGATGATATCGCTTTGGAACAATGTAGAACAAACTCAGAACAATCTGGAACAATTGTCAAAATTTTAATTTTCAAAAAAAGGGGGGCTAACTTCACACACATTCATGCGAGACTCTGGAAAAGAACAAAGCATTCGACTAGTAGAGAGTTCGGACGATTTAAAATTGTAAGCCGTGTTTATTAAACGGAAGTAAAATCGTATCAGCGTTCACTCTTTGTTAATCTTCGATCCTTACCGAAGTTTTTATTATATCGCGAGATGTAAAATCTCGCGCAAAAGGAATGGCGTGAATATAACGTTTGATAATAGTTCTCGTTCCGCATATTAAGTCACTTCCCAGTGAGAAATGACAATGAAATCGACGTCGAATCGACATCGATTTGACGTCAATTCGATGATTTCGATGATTCCATTGTCATTTCTCACTGGGTTAAACTATGTATATTACAAATGGACACGCAGGAACAAGTTAGTTATAAATCTAGTACTCAGTGCATGTTACTTAAAGACAATCGCGAATAAATTTTCAATATAGTTAAGGACCTGGTCCATCACAATAAAAGGAACATTTTTATCACACGGGTACTAATAAAGTCTTTATTGGAGTCCACGGGGCCAAACAAAAAACTAGTAATAGTTTTTGTATGAGTGGAGTCGCTCGGAGATTTCAAGATTATCTCCACTTTTTTAAATGGAATTGTATGATTTTTTTTATGATTCCGCTAATTATTCTGCATATTAAAGTATTAAGGTAGTGATATCAAAAAGCCAATAATTTACGAGATATTTTGTACTTTATTGTGGCATATATTGACATAAAATATAAAATAACTCACAAATTATTAATTTTTTTTGTAATCCTTAATATTTTTATGAAACCAGAATAATTAGATGATTCAATTGGTGGAAACAACCCATTGAGAAATGACAATGAAATCGATGTCGAATAGATGATTCTATCGTCATTTCTCACTGGGAAAACACAGCTGCTTATTTTAAAAAATATCCTTTTTACATACACATTTATTTTAAAACAAATATGTGTTTTTTATCCTCCAATTGATTAATCTCATTATTCTGTTTATAAAAGTATTAAGGTACGATTATAAAAAATTAATAGTTTATGAATTATTTAATATTTTATGTTAATATATGCCAGAATAAAGTACAAAATATCTCGTAATCTATTGGTTTTTTAATACACTACCTTAATACTTTTATATGCAAAATAATTAGAGGAATCATATTGTGTAAAAAAATTGTTCAATTCCATTTAAAAAGTGAAAGTAACATTGAAATCTCCGAAGCGTCTCCATCCATAGAAAAACTGTTAGTAGTACATTATATCCTATTGATGCTATACAACACTTCAATAAATATATTATTACATATCTCTAAAAATAGGGGAAATATTCTAAGTGAAAAGAGTTACTGTCCCACCCTGTATATATATGTATATACATATATTTATGTATATACGTTTATTATATACTTTTATACTTTTGTTTAAAATAGGACATACCCAGTAGATAAAATTATATCCAAAGTAGCAATGTCCCAAGCCAAATTTTACCTCTCTCTGTTTTATTTGCAATATAAACTGCCAAATCTAATTAAAATAAATAATTTAATAAGCGTTAAATTTACACTACCATTCTTGGCAGTTCGGACACTTGCATAAATTTTATCAAATGGATGAGTAAATTTAAGACATTATTATAAAACGCCAATTATATTACTTTGTCGCAGATATTAAAGAACAACCCTATCGCTTACGTTTAATGACATTTTGTTATTTTTAACTTTAATATGTGACAAAATCAATCCATTTTTTAGATTCAAAGTAAAGCGATTATATTAATGTATGAACTTAAAGTAAATAATAAATTAAATTTGAGTTAAATTTAATATATTTTCAAGAGTGAAGTTATTTAACTACAATGTTTTAATAAAATTAACATACTGAGTAGAAGCAAGGCCGATATGCAGAAATGGTTAAAAAATAAATAACTCAAGATGAATATAATACAACAATATGAATTTAACATATTGTATTCTTTTATATGTATTTTTAGGATATTTGTACATATCAGCACCAATTACAAAATCCTTATAAATTATTTTTAATTCTATATGCCAAAATATATTGAGCTTATTTTGCAGAATATTTATAGTGTGATAGTAGGATACAGATCGTATGATAGTACAATATTGACAGTACTATAGTATGATAGTAGACTACTGATAATATGAAATAACTTTCAAAAACTCGCTTTTGTTATATAAAATCAAAAATAATTTTTGAAACTTTTCTAGCTTATCCTTACTTACTGTGGCGTTAGAATATGTATACAAGAAACCTAAAATATATAAAAGAATAACAAGTAGGTATACTGGGCAGGTTCTAAGCCATGGGGCTAGAGGGGAGCGCGGGTTGCGGGGGATACTCGTAGGCGAGGGGAAGCGTAGCGCGGGGATTCTTCAGTGGTGGGGGTATGACGTCATGCGGAATGGCAGTAAGATTTTGGAGACTGCAGTCACGTACAAGACAACAAAAAACATCACAAAAAAAGAAAATATTGCCATGAACAAAAAACAAACACTTATAGAACGAAAAGTGTTACAAAGGGTATATGCTCCAACCGTTTTTCGACCAAGATATAGCGTAATGTAATTTTTCTGTAGAAACAATACTTATTAATTATTTTAAATACCTAAATACAGCCAAATTTCATAATTATTGAGAGTAGGTATAGTAGGCGAGTTCTAACTCTATGTGGCTAGAGCGCGGAGAAGGTCCCCCCGGTCGCTGCCGCGACCCCGCGACCACCTCAAAAATGCATTGCGGGCCGCCGCCGCCGCTGTCGCCGTGGGCCGCCGCCACCCGCCCATAGAAGTACGACAACCTTTTTTCCTTTTGTCTTTTTTATGACTTAGTTTTCACAATACGCTGTGTTCTTTTCTTTTTATTTTACTAGGGCAAAGGATATGACGGACGGGTAGTAAAATAAAGTACATATATAGCGATGCGAATAAATTTATTTTTATTCACATCTTATTACACCGATTTTTCTCATTTTATAATATTCTTTTGCGATCAGCAGCGGTTTTTGGAAAAAAGAGAATAAAAAAACTTTTTAATCACTATTCGCTTTTTCAGCGGAGAATAATATGCATTTCACCGTAAATGCAATACCTTATGGCTTATATTTTGATTGCGCTGATGATGAG
>NW_017300181.1:520675-523169 GCF_001594075.2 Trachymyrmex cornetzi | reverse complement strand
TGCTAAACAAAAAAAACATAACTCTTCTACAGTAAATGTGGAATGCAGGATGTGCAGGTATCCACACAAAGGCGAATACTCCGAGTCGAACGCACCTCCTTTTTTTTTGTCAACAATTTCTCTTTTATTACTTGAACATGCGTTCTCTCGTCTAGATAATATTTACTTAAATTCTACGATCGACAATCTAAAAATTAAAAACTACGCTTTGTGATCCCATATTTTATTTTACCAACTTCCCGTTGTTTGACGAGAAAACGCCCTTCAACTTGCTTTTACGCGTTTGGAAATATGATTTTCTCTACATGGTTTGCCATAAATTTTATTGCCATGGATCTGACGATTCTGAGGATCTATGTTTTTGCTTATGTTTCCAATATCGTTGGGAAGATTTCTAATGACACGTTTCTTGAATATTGTCATGCTCGCCGATCGGTGACGTTCGAGTTTTATGTTCGTACTTTGTCCTAACGACTATTTTTTGTCGGAATTTTCACGAAACGGAGAAATCGTAGAGTCCACTGGACATGACGAAATATATATAGATCATAAGGGCTCGACACTTCAGTTGGTGCCTTGAGAAACTGTCGAATCAGTCGCAATAAGAGCGGTGCGAAAAGTGTTGCTAACCCAAGAGTATAAATTAAAATTATTTGAACAGTATTGTGAATAATATAGTGAATGAAACATGGAAAACCACAAGCGAGTGGAACGCGAACTGCTGGAGCAGTGCGACCAAGTCGCTACTCTGGTTGAGTGTTTCGCGTGGCTGCAACGATGCGACGAGTGCATCGAGCGGTTCGAAGAACTTTGTCGTGCCAAGCGTCCGCGCCTCGCTGTTGGACATAGACAATCCGTGGTGGCGACGATCGCGCGACTCGCGGGTGCAAAATCGCAATTGGAGCAACGTTTCGTGCGCGTTGGTGGTGGGCACGCGAGTGACGAATACGCGAGTGGCAACGAGCAATCTCTCGTCTGGAGAGAGATCGACGCCGCGTTCGAGAGCCGCATATTGACGGGTGCTGTCATAAATTTTAATCACATCGAGCCGCGGCGGTTTTTGGAAGACGCGAGAGAAATAGTGCTCGAGCGCGTGCGAGACACTGTAGAAAGACACGATAGCGTGAAAGTGAACACAGCGTTTAACGGTGAGTTCGCAACGAAAGATAAACGTGCCATTAAGAGTATAAACACTAAGAACATTGAGATATACCGATACACTGATTTGCGCGAGTGGTACGAGCGAAACGTCATCGAGCCCACGTTGACATCGCTCGAAGAGTTCCAAGAACGTGACAGCGGGTGGGCGCTATCGCGAATCCTCAACGTGACTGTTAGTGTAAACAAACTAAATCCCATGCGCGCGGGATGTCACATAGAAGTGCCGCGGGAAATAGCGACGAAACGAGCGGTGATCAGTGTGCGTACGACGGACAATGCATGCTTCGCGTGGTCGGTGGTCGCCGCTCTACATCCGGCTGAAGAACATGTATATCGGGAATCATCGTATCCACATTACACTGCAGTGTTAAATCTCGCGGATATCAAATTTCCAATAACGTTCAAAGACATTCAAAAATTCGAATAATTGAACGACATATCGATCAACGTGTACGGCATCGAAAACAAACAGATCCTTCTTCTACGGCTCACCAGCGATAAGAAGGAGAAGCATATCAATCTCCTGTACCTGCAAGATCCACGCGACGACAATGTGGGCCATTTCGCATGGATCAAGAACTTGTCCCGTCTCGTGAGCTCGCAACTCTCGAAAAAGGAGCACAAGAAATTTTTCTGCGATCGGTAAGTACACACATAAAAAAATATTATTTTCCATCTTACTAATAAAAATAATGGTAACAGTTATAATTTTTTGTTTTTTATTTACAGGTGCCTTCACTATTTTGGGTCGAGAGAAAGGTTGCAGTCGCACACAATAGACTATGAGAAAATCAACGACTGCGCCATCCGCCTGCCGAGCGAGCACGACAGGTGGCTCGAATTCAACAATCACCGCAATAAGGAATGCATTCCAATCATCGTCTACGCCGACCTGGAATGCGTCCTGCGGAAGACAGAGCCCGACAAAGAAGATGCGTCATCGTACACATACCAAGAGCATGAGGTATGTAGTGTGGGCTACTACGTGCGTTGCTCGTACGATGACGCGTTGTCGAAATATCGTTTTCGTCGCGGTAACGATTGCGTCGCATGGTTCACCGAGGAACTCAGAAGTTTAGCGCATCGCGTAAAAGATATTGTATCCGCCAACTTGCCTATGGAGGCATTATCGAAGCAGCAATGGGAGACATATCGTAGCGCGACGCGTTGTCATATTTGTGAGAAACCGTTCACACCGGACGATACACGGGTCCGCGAACATTGCCATTTAACCGGTTGTTACAGGGGTCCCGCGCATTCAAATTGCAATTTAAATTATAAAACTTCGCTGTATATTCCGGTTGTATTTCATAATTTATCGGGGTACGACGCG
>NW_017300181.1:519809-520081 GCF_001594075.2 Trachymyrmex cornetzi | reverse complement strand
CGCGGTGGCCTCAGTCAATGTTCCGGCAGATACGCGCAGGCTAATAACAAGTATATGCGTTCGTACGATTCATCGAAACCGTCGTCGTACTTGATGTACTATGACGTGAATAATTAGTATGGATGGGCGATGTGTCAACTATTGCCATACGCCGAATTTCAATGGGTCAAAGACGTTGCGAACTTTGACGTGAGCGCTATCGCTCCTGATTCACCCACCGGTTACATTCTCGAGGTTGACTTAGAATATCCGGAGCGTCTGCACGACGAGCA
>NW_017300181.1:519308-519612 GCF_001594075.2 Trachymyrmex cornetzi | reverse complement strand
TGGTCTTCGCGTAACAAAGATCCATCGGGTGCTACAATTCGCTCAATCTCCATGGCTCCGCGATTATATTGAACTTAATACAAATTTCAGAACTCACGCTAAAAACGATTTCGAAAAAAATTTATACAAATTAATGAACAACGCGGTTTTCGGAAAAACCGTGGAGAATGTGCGCAATCACGTCGACGTAAAATTATTAACAAAATGAGACGGACGGTACGACGCGGAGGCAATGATCGCAAAACCGAATTTCCACAGCCGTAGCGTCTTTGCGGAAAATTTAATCGCCGTCGAACTGCGAAAA
>NW_017300181.1:518619-518937 GCF_001594075.2 Trachymyrmex cornetzi | reverse complement strand
AATAACGTCGTAGCGCGAATGATAACGTTTGACGATTACACCCGATGTTTAAACGATGAAATTGAAATGACTCGTCGTCAATCGTGTGTACGATCAAAATTACATGAGGTATACACAATATTCGAGACGAAAATCGCTCTGAGTCTATACGACGACAAACGATACATCGTACCGAACACGACGGTGACGTTACCATGGGGACATTGGCGTTTATATAAATATTACTATTATGTTTTATGTAGTACCATTTATTATGCATTATTATTTTCAATTCATGTATTAACCATTTTCTTATGTACTATATTAGTTTTACGTTTA
>NW_017300181.1:516376-516669 GCF_001594075.2 Trachymyrmex cornetzi | reverse complement strand
AACGCCTCTCGACCTTCCGACGTTTGCAGCTGATTTTGAACCTTCGTCGCTAGCGAGTCTTCCGTCGTTTCGAAAACGTTCTCCAATGACTCTATCGTCGGTACGATTTTGGCACGTGGGATGGAAGTTATCGGTTCGCGCGATCGATCATTGGATTTATGCAAAGTTGCGGAAGGTTCAAACGTCTCGCTCGCTTTTTCTCCCTCCTTTTGTTCCTCCTCCTCCTTCTCACGTTTAGGGGCAGACGCTGCATCTTCGTCGCGCGAGTCTCTCTTTGTCGCGCGATCGCCGGG
>NW_017300181.1:511414-515526 GCF_001594075.2 Trachymyrmex cornetzi | reverse complement strand
CTCAAGTAAGCTTATAAGAACGTTGGTTTTACCGCAATTCGACGGGCCGCAAATGATCGCGCGTATAATATTAGGCAGCATTTCGCCGTGCTTGCGCTTCTCCACGCCGCTTCCCATTATTCGCGATTTCGCGTCGCAGTTCGTGACGCGTATCGCCAGCGGTTGCAATACGAATTTCATGCTCGCACTACGGGCTGTGCGCTCTCGACCACCTATTTAAAGGCGCGCGAATTCGCGAGTCGCGCAGTAATAAAATGTATCTCGCGCTACATCATCCTTCATTCTGGACATTCTGGATTTGAGCGCCGAGCAGTTGCAGTATATATCGAAGGTCGTACTGTTACGAATGTACGGTGAATGTACTACATCGACTACGTATGGAACAAGCTTCTGGGACACTTAAAGGTGGATTCGAAGGTTCGAACGTATCGTCGCTGCGACGAGCACTATAATCAACCGTGGCAACGAACGCACATCGACGGTCCGGCACCAAAGATAAAGGACTGTAGCGAATGTCAGCGTCAGGCAGCAGTCTGTTGAATCGAGCGATAAACGCGCTTCCTTTCGAGTTACATATCCCGGGCTACCAGTTTTGCGGTCCAGGTACTCGGCTGACGAAGCGATTAGCCAGAGGTGATACGGGTATAAATCCGCTGGACGCTGCGTGCCGAGAGCACGACATTGCGTATTCTCGGAGCAACGATCTCAGCGACAGACACGCGACGGACAAGGTACTCGCCGATAAAGCGCCAGAACGCGTCACCGCGAAAGATTCGGCTTTGAGCGAGAGAGCCGCCCGCGCCGCTGCTGCCGTTTGGGCAGCGATGAAAACCAAAACCAAGATGGGCATGGGCATGAAACCGAAGAAGACGATGAGGAAAAACACAACGAAAAAGATAACGAATAAACGGATACTACCGACAGCGAAACGAGGCGGTGCGTTACCGTTTCTGTCAATGTTGAGTGCGCTCGGATCCTTGATTGGAGGAGCGGCCAGTGTGGCGAAAGCAGTAAACGATAGCAAAGCCGCGCGACGTCAGCTCGAGGAGCTGCAACGTCACGATCGCGCGATGGAACAGGGTCGCGGACTGTATCTCGCTCCGCACAAATATGGACGCGGACAGGGCGTAGCAGTAAAGAAAAAAAAAACGCCAAAGATACGATAAAAATGCCCTCGGGTGCAACTACCAACGTGCAATTGGACATGCTTGCGAGACGTATGCGCGTACCGTACTTTAGAGGTGTTTTCATGCGTAACGCATTACCGACGAGCGGCGTGCGTCGGAACGAAAACGGTATCGTGAATCTCGATGATGCTCCGCGTCGTGTACTTCGACAGCTTTGGTAATCTTCGACCGCCCAAGGAACTGGTGCGATATTTCGGGAACGGTGCTACGACGATAGAGTACAATCGCACGTCCTATCAGACGTATGATCAGAGCTTCTGCGGACAGATGTGCCTGTGGTTTCTACGAGCAGTCGACGCTCGTGAATTTAAAAAGCTCGACGAGGTGCCGTGAAATCTCAGTATTGGTCGAACGCTTTTCCCGTTATGTCATTGACACTTACACTGAGCGGGAAGAGCAGTCTCCTCGAGGCGAACTACTTCCCCGCCATAGATTTGAGTGACAGTGATTACGAACTCGGTCTGATGATTTTTGAGACTTATCACACGATACCGAACGTAAACGAATCAAACAATAAATTTTATTTCGACAAAGACGACGCAGAAATTACAATTCCCGAAGGTTCGTACGAAGTACGAGACATAAATGAATTTTTGAAACGTGCGATTTTGCATTCACGCCGCGACGCGCTTGAAACCGTTGACAACTATAACAGCGACTATAACACCGATGATGACGACGATGGCGAGGGTGCGGAATATCCGATAACAATCCGCGCAAACTACAACACGATGAGATGCGAGATTAGATGCGCCTACAGAATAAACTTTGGCAAGCTCAACAGCATTGGATCGCTGCTGGGATTCTCGTCGAAGCGTATACTGCGACCGCAAAAATGGCACGAATCGGACGTGTCGATCAACATAATGAACGTAAACGTTATCCGCGTAGAGTGTAACGTGACCGCGGGTGCATACAGCAACGGCAAAGGTGCACACACGATACACGAATTTTCGCCGAGCGTACCACCGGGATATAAGATATCGGAAAGGCCCGCGCAGATCATTTACTTGCCGATCACCGCCCGGAGCATTACGGATCTAACGATACACGTCGTCGACCAGAACGGACGATTGCTCGATTTTCGCGGAGAAGAGATCACCGTCAGATTGCACGTGCGACAGCGACAACGACAGCGATAACGGGAGCGTGAGATGCTCGTATTGAACGGAACGGAACGCACGCAGAGAGATAAAGAATTCTTTACAAGGCCGGTGACGTCACAACTCGACAACACTCGCTCATCCGGTTGCATCAGCAAGAAGAAGCTTAGCGCGTCGAACGTTAAATTTTTACAATCTTTGGGATTCGCGGTGCGCAACTTTTGAAATGATTGATATCTTGAATATTACCGGTGAGCCGATCTTTGACGATTGCATCGTCAAGATCGAGACTCACGCGTACAACCCGTTCGCCAATACAACGTTCGGGTACAACGATGAAATAAGAAAACCCATACAGCAACAGGATTTGTACACGTTGCCGTGTGAAAGTTTTCTCTACGTCGAAGGAAGATTGACGATGAAAAAGAAAAACGATCAGACGCCTACGACGCTTGTAAATAATTGTGTGGCATTCATGTTTGATGAAATTCGATATGAACTCAACGGCGTGGAGACCGCAGCAGAAACGTAGGCATAACTAGCACGCTCAAGAATTACGTGTCGCTGACGTACGATAAAGCTTTGATTGCGCTCAACGCCTGATGGAACACTAGATCCGACACGGAGGAAGGACACTTTAATTTTTGCGTACTGCTCAGCATGCTGTTGGGCTTTTGCGAAGATTACAAACGCCTGATCGTCAACGCTCGCCACGAATTGATTTTGATACGAGCGCGCAACGACAACAATTGCTTAGTGGGAAATCCTGTGACGGAGTCTGAAATTGAATTATTTAAAGTACAGTGGCGGATGCCTCACGTTGCGTTAAACGAGATCAATAAATTATCAATGCTGCGAACATTGGAAAGCGGTCGTTATCTGAGCATGAGTTTTCGCTCGTGGGATCTGTACGAGTATCCTCTGCTACAGAATACGACAAAGCATTCATGGGCCATCAAAACGGCGACTCAGCTTGAGAAACCGCGATACGTTATCTTTGCTCTGCAGACTGGTCGAAAAAATGTCATGTCACAAAATGGTAGCGTGTTCGACGATTGTAATTTGAATAACGTGAAACTTTATTTAAATTCAACGTTTTATCCGTACGACGATTTAAATCTGGGTTTTGGCAAAAAGAGATACGCCGTCCTGTTTGATATGTACGCCCGTTTTCGTAGAGCGTATTATGGAAACGATTGCTTCGAAACGCTACTCAACGTGCTCTCATTTACCGAGGAAGGACCTTTTGTAGTCATTGATTGTTCGCGACAAAACGAATCCGTCAAGGGTGCCACTGTGGACGTGCGCATAGAATTTGACTGCAAGGAGAATGTACCTGCAAATACTACAGCCTATTGTCTCATCATACACGATCGCGTGGTTCAGTACAATCCGTTGACCAACGTTGTGCGTAAAATCACCTAAGTGCATTCTCCGACACGCTATAAAATATACGATTCATCGAAATCGATTGCAGTCTCGAAAAATCGTTCGCCATGACCGTACCAACGTTTGTGGATCTGCAAGGATTTATTGTTGGAAAGAAATTTATCGTCAAGGAAGGGGCGGTGTTGAAAAAAGGAGCCATTCTCTCTCATTACATTTTTACGTGTCCTATGCCATGGAATTTCTTGACAAAATCAGAAAAGTATTGCGCTTCCTGGCTGAGTGCTTATCACCATGGATTGCAATGGGAAAACAGGATGATCCCGTACACTATGGTGAAACGCCTGATTACAATGGATGTAATTGGTGTGGAAGAGAATGATGACAATAAGGCTCTCGTATACGTTAAAGGACATGAAAAACGCGAATGGCTGGC
>NW_017300181.1:510127-510925 GCF_001594075.2 Trachymyrmex cornetzi | reverse complement strand
GTATAAACGTATGTACGTATAAACGTATGTACGTATAAACGTATGTACGTATAAACGTATGTATAAGCGTATGTATAAACGTATGTATAAACGTATGTATAAACGTACTCATAGAATGATATGATGAAGAAAATACGTAGAAAGACGTGATACAACGTGTTGCGACATGTTTGAAATTCTTGGAAAGAGGGGGATGACCTTCCCCTTCTTCGATTTTAGAAGTATTACGATATACGAAGTATCGCAATTTATGAGGATGTGATCAGTCTTACGATACCCGCTTGTAGGAACGGTTGAAAATGTATTTCGCCAGAGAGAGCAGTGCATCGAACGACGTGAAGAAGGAACATAACATAGTTCCAACGTTTCATAAGTTTCAACGTTTTTTATATAATAAATAATGTTTTTTATGCAATAAATAACGTTTTTCAATATTATGTACAGGGTGCGGCATCAAAACAATGCGGACAAATTTCAATTTAAATTTTTCGCTATATTGTGCCTCCGCCAGTGGTTGTTGTTGGCGTCCAAGAAAACTTGATGTTTGTAGTAAACAGTTATATTATCAAAATGGTACGAACTGTCGCTGTCTCTCGAAACGTGGAAGGGCCTCTACGAGCAGCGATGGAATATTTACAAAATGCTGCGAAACGAATACAAGGACAATTTTATAAACGTTGGACCGCTAATCGTCAGAGTTTGCACACTGCAGAACAATGCTACGCTCGTACGTCTCGATTCTTCATCCGTACGCATGATGATGACCGAAACGACGCTACACCGTATGTTCGAGTTTGA
>NW_017300181.1:508041-509771 GCF_001594075.2 Trachymyrmex cornetzi | reverse complement strand
ACAGCGGCGGCGGCGGCCCGCGATGCATTTTTGGGGTGGTCGCGGGATCGCGGCAGCGACCGGGAGACCTTCTCCGCGCTCTATCTACATAGAGTTAGAACTCGCCTACTATACCTACTCTCAATAATTATGAAACTTGGTTGTATTTAGATATTTAAAATAATTAATAAACGTTGTTTCTATAAAAATTACATTACGCTATATCTTGGTCGAAAAACAGTTGGAGCATATACCCTTTGTAACACTTTTCGTTCTATAACTGTTTGTTTTTTGTTCATGGCAATATTTTCTTTTTTTGTGATGTTTTTTGTTATCTTGTACGTGACTGCAGTCTCCAAAATCTTACTGCCATTCCGCATGACGTCATACCCCCACCACCGAAGAATCCCCGCGCTACGCTTCCCCTCGCCTACGAGTATCCCCCGCACCCCGCGCTCCCCTCTAGCTCCATGGCTTAGAACCGGCCCAGTATACCTACTAATTATGTAAAAAAGATAAGGAAAAGTGTCAGATAAAAATGAAACGATTTCGATGACATGATACTTTTAATACTTTTTGAACATATTTTGCTACATTGTTTTTTTTTTAGGAAAAGCATCTAAAAAATGTTTCTGTACAACTGAAGGATGTATTAGACCTGCAAAGAAAATTAAATTTAGAAATATGTTTAATATTTCCATTTCAAACAAAATATATACATCTGAAAGTTATGTGAATAAGTTTTTGTTTTGTTTAATAACATATTCTTGTAGATTATTTATTTTAATGTTTATTATTTTTAGTTTAAAAATTAAAATTTTTTTAATATTAACAAAATTTACATTCATCTTGTATAAGTACTTTAAATATTCACATAAAATAATTTATGCGAAGTTTTATTGAGATTCACTGATTAATGTTACAAAGAATCAGAACAAATAAATATTTTGTTTATTTAATGGACAACTAGTTCATGCATCGCAATGTAACTCAACATGAATAATCCTGATTACATAATGCACTTTTATTAAGAAATTGAGATTTTTATCATTTATTCCGTATATTGCATTTTTATTTATTTTTATTAGAATAGCGATTTATAAAATACTACTATTTAATAAAATAACTTATGGTCCAGATAGTAAACAATCACTTTTGTAGTATTATTTTTAAGCGTGATTTATGGTAATAATCTGTAATTTTTTCATAATTTCGTTTTCACTTTGAAAATATGTATAAAACGTCCTTAATTCTCTGCTTCTACATTTAGTCGATTATAAACCTGTTTAAATTTAAATTTTTTTCTACCGTATAATTTTAAGGGGAATGTAAAGACGAATAGTCATGTTGTACATCGACTTGCACACCAAAGATTTATGTATCATTTACATCACTACATTCTACTACATCAATATCTCGCGCACATGTTGGTACTCGTAAATTTTCGTATAACAATAACGTTCTAATTGTACGTCTAAGTTCAATTTTAAGAAATTCATTTTGGTTTTTCGTGCAAACGACTATTCTGTGAATTACTATTTCATAAATACAGATTGCACAGCTTTTTTATATGAAGCAAATATTATTACGACGTAAGCTTTGGAGCATCATATTGGATTAAGAAATAATAAAGAAAATCTTAATTTCGAAATTTATTGTCGTTCTTAACATTAAGACTCTACTTCGCAGACACGTATTAATGCGTACCCGGGTAGAATTTTAAAAGGGGGCACGTACAGGCCCTAGATAGT
>NW_017300181.1:507388-507718 GCF_001594075.2 Trachymyrmex cornetzi | reverse complement strand
ATGCCCTATATTGGCTAAAGTAGGCCCTATATTCTCTAAAGTAGGCCCTATCCTGGCAAGCTTAATTACGTCCTATTTTGGCATGTGTCAACAATTGAGAACAACAGAGAAAAATATCAAGTCGCTCCTCGTCTCGATCCCAGGCCTGGTCTCTGCTCCGAGTTGGTAGACTTTGCCACTGAGCCACACAGCTTTTAACGCTGGTGGTCTCTCTGTTGTATCTATATCCAATAAATATCTAGGCCCTTTCATGGAACACCTCCCTAGACCCTATTTTGGAATATCTATATATCGCCCTTTCTAGGCCCAACAATGGCAGGCCTTGTTAAA
>NW_017300181.1:506648-506880 GCF_001594075.2 Trachymyrmex cornetzi | reverse complement strand
GCCTATTTGGGCCCAACGTTGACAGACCTATTTTAGGGCATGCCTGTTCAGGCCCTATATGGACGTAGGGCACGCCCCGACAAAATTCTACCCGGGTATTGTTTAACCCTGGAAAAGGATTTTCGAATATGTAATAGAAAAAAAGGTAATCGTTATATAAAAATTATATGTGTCTCTGTAATACAGATGACTTTAAAATCCACTTCCGTCTTAAAGGACCGACCTTCCCCCC
>NW_017300181.1:506299-506530 GCF_001594075.2 Trachymyrmex cornetzi | reverse complement strand
CCCCGCGTCACATCAAGACCTTCAACGATGCAGGAGACGGAATTTGAACTCAGTACAACATCATCCCCTGCATCATCGACCACGTCCGGTGATCCGGACCCTGCTCCCACGTTGGCAGGGGGGTGATGAGCCCCCCCGCGTCCCTCGCTGGTCGCTCTTGGGGCGTTCCCTTTCGTCAGCGTCCCGCGACAGGGGAACCAACTAAGCGGCTCCCCCGTCGCTGGACGCCGA
>NW_017300181.1:501346-501924 GCF_001594075.2 Trachymyrmex cornetzi | reverse complement strand
TTATTTGAAAGTATATGTCAGGATTATTGAAATTTGCGAAAGGTTGCCCATTTTCTAAAGTTTTATCAAAAAAATACGTAGCCACAATGAATAATTCTGTTAAACAAACAAGTATATATATATGTTATCTTTACACCTAATTTATCTCATTATTCTATTCATAAAAGTATTAGCATATTACGATTATCAAAAGATTAATGGTTTACAAGATATATGTGTCATGTCAATTATGTACCAGAGAAATGTATCTATAATATTTCGTGAATTATTGGTTCTTTATATTTCTTAATATTTTTATATGTAGAATGATTATAGAAAAATCATATTACGTAAAAAATCATATAAGTCCATTTTAAAAATCGCCGATGAACATTATATCTTTTTCATTGCGTCTCTCATCGGATTTGTATTTAGAAAAGAATATCGTGATCACAATAGGCCTCGCACGAAGTAGTTGCACTTTCATAGAAAACATTTTTTTAATAATATAATATATTATAGGACCGTACATGTGATAACACAAACTATAGAATCGAAGCCTTACACGGTCTAGCTGGATCTTAATGCTTGTATGATTC
>NW_017300181.1:487842-501008 GCF_001594075.2 Trachymyrmex cornetzi | reverse complement strand
TCACGAGTTAAATTGACTAGCAATTTAACAAATTTTTGATGCTTATTCGCATCTTCGAAACGATCTTAATAATGATGAATAATATATTAAAATCTGTAAATAATTAATTCTTATTGCGAAAAAATATTACCTCGATCGGGAGTCGAACCCGGATCTCTTGCAATCCGTGCGAGCGTCCTGAGCCTTTTTTTTATATTTTTTATTTTTTTAATAAATTTTACTTTTTATTTTTATTTTTTTAATACTTTTTGAAGTATGTCGATGTGAAAGTTAGATTGAGACATTCTGTATACATATATACATTCGCATGCATGTGTGTACACAGTAATTCTATTAGGTAATTATTACATTATAATCCATATATATTGATTGTGATCTTTAACTTCTGTTATCCGCTGAGGCACAAAGATGGATCTGTTTTGTCTTCTGCAATCTGCGTTACTTTCGAACAGATCACAATATAAAGCACGTAAACGTTCATTGACTCGATGAAATCTGCAGCTTATGCATCTGAATTAAAAAAGACTTAGTTATATCTTTTATTAAAATTATAACATACGCATTATGTATTAGCACATTAACGCTAATTGCGGTAATAAATAATCAGAATTCGGGCTAAATAAGAATTTAATTATTAGGTGTTGAACTTAATTCCTGCCGTTTTTCGTCTCCAAAATTGATTTGTTTCGAAGGGAAGATGAATGAAAACCTTAATCAAAGTAATTTCCTCCATTTTCTTCTTTATTACTAATTAATAATACTTTATTAATAATACTCTGATTAAGGTATTTCCCTTCGAAACAAATCAATTTAGGAGATGAAAAACGGTAGGAATTAAGTTTAACACTTAATATTTACATTTTGTGTTTCAATATAATATTTAATACATATATGAGGAGCAGAATTTTAAAATGTATTTTACTCAAAATTTATAATTTTTAGATAACGAAAAGGAACCCACCTGAACACTACACTGTTAAATATTATAGGGTCAAATTAACACAATGTGAATCGCCACTGCTCCTACTCAATAACATCGTTATTTTTTACTAAAACAATGGTTATATTTGACAATATACAGTATCAATTTAACATTATGTAATGTCAAATTTAATTATCACTTTAGTAAAAAATAACGATATATTTAGTAGGATCAGCGGTGACTCACAATGAGTTAATTTGATCCTATAAAATTTAACAGTGTACTCGCCTTACAGGAAATAACAATTTGTTAATCAGTAAGCTGAGAAATGTTAAACGAAATTGCTAAACAATTGTTAAAAACATTAAACGATGCATTTTAAGGAGGTTTTTACGTTTTAGAGGTAAAAAACATGGATTTTTTTCTGTTTTTTTTTAAACTTAGTCTTAAAAATATCCCATAAAAACGTATTATGGAAGAAACGAAAATTGTTCAAAATAAACGAGATAAAATGACGTGGGGTTTGGGGCCGCTTGATCGATTCAAATAGCGCGCATCAATCAATTGCTATAACCAGCGCTCGCCATTACTTATATTCAACCCTTCGAAACCATTCTAGAACGATTCTATCCAACAAAGCAAAGTTTCGATCCTTTCTGAATTTCACTATCGCTCCTGACGGAAAACGGAGCGGGGCTTGTACTAAAATGTTTCAGAACTTTTATTCGCGTTTTTCTTTATCATATTTCGAATATAGTGACACGATACAAAAAAGACTATTAATCCGATTGACTTTTACTTTTACGGTTATACTCAGAGAACATGTCATTACCACCAAAATTAGAATTAATAGCCTATGTTAATTTTTTCTATTTTTTTGATTGTCAAATAAAAAGAAAAAAAATGAAAAAAATTCGAATTATTATTTCAAACTGCGGAGACGTAGGGTCAATTCAATCGTATAACTGCCTGTCGACATGCGGCGCAGCTCTCTCTTACAACCAGAGATGGAAGTTACTTTTACTGTTAGTTTTAAAGTTACTTTTTTATGACAATTTTACTGTTACTTTTTATGTTACAATTTTACCGTTAGTTTTGCCATTACGTTTTTATGACGACATATGTCAAGATCAAGTTCATTTGAGAAGAAAATTCTGACTATATATTTATTCGATTACATTACTCAACATTAGTACTTTCACAGCGTTTTTTAAAAATGTTCATCTCTTACGAATATTTAATAATAAAAACTAGTGGTTAATTATTTATTTTAAATATCCGTTGCTTAGTATATTTTTAATATTCTCAAGGTATTGTATATACATGTTTTGTACAATACAAACAACATACATATGTTGTCAAGGTCATAGTCATGACTTCCAATCTTTATATGTTACCAAAAGATCTTTATGTTTTTCACACTGTAAAGATTTTGACGCACAATGTCAATAAAAATAGCTTACAAAGTAAATGTATACACATGTATAATACTAACCCAATGATAGCTGCAGAGATCAGAGCACTTAAGGCAATAACATTTGACGGATAGTTTTCCAGAAGTACAGTATACATCACATCAACAATCAAGGTGAAATTTTTGTCAATATTTGTTGGAGAAGATGAGATTCAGCGAGTTACTACCAGTCAATAATTCGCTTATCGAGTCGGTCGCGAACCGATCCGTGTAGACAAACACGAACGCGTGCGGCGCTAACCCGCTACCTGTCTTTCTTGATACGCGCGCTTTTCGTATGCACCTTTTGTTTTTTAAGGCTCGTTTTTTGTTGTTGTTTAGCGTTGTCAAGGTATTTCAATTCAGGTGCCTTTATGTTATACTGAATCAATTTTAAGATAATTTGTGTAAATTCTATTCAAACGTATTGCATTTTTACTCATTAAACCGGTATTAGTCCTTTTACACGGCTTTTAAGGGGCTTTGAGCCCAATTGAGGCTTTTAGCCTATTATTAAAAGTCGCAGTCTTTTTCGTTTATAAAATAGTGAAACTTGTGAATATTCTTTATATTACGGCTTGCAGTCCGTGCATTATTGCCTGTATCACGGCGCGTAGTCCGTCTAGGCTTCCTTCTCAACGGCTAGCAGTCCGTACATTGAGATAACGTGTGATTTTCCTAATTTCCCAGTTCAAAGTTAGATTTCCGTATCAGGATCCTTCCAAATGGATGTCTGTTAATAAATATTCTCGGTGGATGACACAACCTTCAAAGATCAAGAAAATCAATGGAAACGAATGGACAGCGTCCTGTATATAAGGTTCAAATAATTCGTTACTTGTGATCTTCTAATCTTTCTTTTTATTGGTATTAATGTTGCATAATCTAAAAACTAACTTATTATTCTTTTAATATTTTCATTTCAGTGCAACCCGTGGTTTACTCTGTCGAAGAATTAAATTATATTAAGTAGCTATCGAACATTTTGGTCCTTCGAGCCGGATATTTAGTATAGGCAGTTTATTTCACAAAAGAACAATGCGACTGAATCATATAGAGCATCATATTGAGCAACAACTTAATCTTTCGTCAATCATATCGAATTCCTATGATAACCTTATTAAGTATGGCATAGAAAACGTCACTTCTCAGAGAATTAATTTACGCCTCAGTAATCTTAAAGAAAATTGGGACAAATTTCTTGTTCATGATGCCATTACTTTAGCTATTCGTGAATTAGATGAAAATGACAAAATTGTTATTCGCAGTAATTCATATTTCTCTGAAAATTATTTTTCGATAACGAACGAATTTTATTTAGAATCCATCGAGCGAATAAATGCACTTCTAGATCGGGGTAGCGTCCCGGGCACGTCAACAGGAATATCTTCCTCTCCAGCGGTAACCACTTCCCTTTCGTCATCGAGTCTCCCTACGTTTTTCCAGCATGCGAGACTTCCTAGATTAGACTTCCAAAGTTTAATGGATCACCGTCTGATTGGTTACCGTTTAAAGATCTTTTCCGCTCGTTGGTTATAGATAATCCGACGCTTTCTCCAGTAGAGAAATTACAATATTTGAAAACGAGTCTGACCGGCACCGCGGGTCATATGTTAAGTAATACTGCATTAACTGCAGATAATTTTTCTAAAGCTTGGGAATCTTTAATATTATTTTATGAAAATAAGAGACTCTTAGTCAATGCAGCATTGAGTTCTTTATTCAATTTAAAACGCATGACCAGAGAATCATCAGCGGATTTGGAAAAATTGTATACTACTGTCACCCAAATTTATAGAACTCTGGAGACTTTGGGGAGACCAGTGAATTCCTGGGATGACTTTCTGATTTTTATAATGATTCAACGAATGGACTCTGAATCGGTTAAAGCATGGGAACAACATATTGGTTCATCGAGAGAGCTTCCCACTTGGAAGCAATTTATGGAGTTTCTCATCACTCGAGTAGTGACCCTACAAAATTATGAAAAGGCTCGTGCAGGTAAGCCTCTACAACCAAACCAAAGTACTATAAAAGCTCATTTTCAGGGCAAATTTAAGGATGAGAGCTCATCGTCATGCCCTTTTTGTTCTGAATCACATTGGCCGTACCATTGCCCTCAGTATAAATCAAAGACGCTACCACAACGCGTCGCTCTTGTAAAAAGACATAGGTTATGCTATAACTGTTTTGGACCACATCGAGCAGCTAATTGTCGAATGACAGTTCATTGTAAGAAATGTGCTGGTAAACATCACGTGTCGCTTCATCGTGGAAATTTTGATACTTCCAATTTTAAGGTGAGTCTGTCGAAATCTCAAAAAACAGAAAAGGTGGATGAATCTTCTGAAGTAGGTTCAGACGTAAATTCAAAAATAAAAGAATCTCAAGTTCTTCATGCCACTAGCCGAGAAATAATTAGTAGTCCAGGCGTGCTTTTGGCAACCGCTCTTGTTCTGGTTGAGTCTAGAAGTGGACAATCGTCCAAAGCTAAGGTTTTAATAGATCAAGGATCGGAAGTGTCCTTAATTACTGAACGGTTAGCCCAACGTTTACAGTTGTCTCGGACAAAGTCTCAAATTTTCCTGATAGGAATAGGCGGAAAGAAATCGAATAAAACTAAGGGTTTGACTTCTTTCCAATTAAAGCCACATTTTACTTCGACACTTGAATTTCCAGTAACTGCTCATATTCTTCCAAAACTTACAGCTGCTGTACCGTCCTTTTCAGTTAAAGGGTTTTCATGGCCTCACTTAAATGGATTACAATTAGCAGATCCCGAGTATTTTGTACCTAGTACGATTGACATTATCCTTGGAGCCGATGTTTACTGCCAAATATTACAGGAAGGCGTTATTAAAGGACCGCCTGGTTCTCCAATTGCGCAGTCTACCGGATTAGGTTGGATCATCTCTGGTCCTGTTTGCCCAATGACATCCTCATTGAAAGTTCATAGCTTCCATATATCGGTCGAGGATGATCTCTATGAGTTGATCCATAGATTTTGGGAGCTTGATGAAGTAGTTCCAGCAAAGGCGTCTATTCTTTCGTCCGAAGAATTAGCCTGTGAAGAGCATTTTGTCTCCACCCATTCGCGGAATAAAGATGGGAGATGCATAGTGAGGCTTCCCTTTTGTAAACCTGTTGAGCAGTTAGGCGACTCAAAGAAAAAGGCCACCCGCATGATGCTCAAGTTGTCTAATAAACTTTCTGTTAATTCTGAATACCTAAAATTGTATTCCGACTTTCTCGATGAATACGAAACACTGAAGCATATGCGGATTGTTTCTAATGATCTTCCCGAGCCAAATCATGCATTTTATCTTCCACATCACGGAGTACTAAAGGAACAGAGTCTTACGACCAAATTACGCGTGGTCTTCAACGGTTCTAGCGTTACCACTTCAGGCTTTTCGCTAAATGACTTATTGCATACAGGAGCTAAATTACAGACAGAGTTATTCGATGTTTTAATTTGGTTCCGTCGATTTAGATACGTCTTTTCATCTGACATAGAAAAAATGTATCGCCAAATTGAAGTTCACAAGGACGATTGGAACTTTCAAAGAATACTATGGTTTGATCGCTCACTCCAATTATGTACTTATCAGTTAACCACCGTTACCTATGGGTTGGCGTGTGCCCCCTTTTTAGCTTTGCGAACGATTCAGCAACTAATAGATGATGAGGGCCCACACTTTCCATTAGCGACTCCCTGTTTACGAAAAGGAAGGTATGTAGACGATCTCTTTGGAGGATCGGATACAATTGAAGAGACGCAATCTATTATAAATCAAGTAAAAATGCTTTGTATGGCGGGCGGCTTCAAATTACAAAAATGGTGCGCAAATAATCCAAACGTACTTCTCTCAGTTCCCAAAGAGGAACAAGTTTCTTCATTAGCTATTGACATTAATGATGGAGCTTTCGTTCATATTTTAGGACTTCGGTGGCAACCAACAACTGATACCTTTCAATTCACGTTTGATTATCAATTTGATGGTGAGATTACCAAGAGAAAGGCACTGTCGACAATTGCTAAGCTATTTGACCCCCTTGGTTTTTTGTCACCGATCCTCATCAATGCTAAAATCTTTATCCAAGAATTATGGGCAATTAAGGTAGGATGGGATGATCCTTTGCCTCCTCACATTGCCAATCAGTGGCACAACTTTGTAGATGAATTACAAGAAATACCACGGATTACCTTCCCTCGATGGATAGGCCTTACTGGTGAATGTCAAGTAGATCTTCACGGATTCTCAGATGCCTCGCAAAAGGCTATGGCGGCTGTAGTTTATCTTCGTATCATAACTACAGAAGGAAAGGTCATTACTAATTTTGTATCCTCTAAAACTAAAGTAGCTCCATTAAAACGTCTAACTATCCCTAGACTTGAATTGTGTGGAGCAGTCTTATTGACCAAGCTAGTCTCCCACCTTCTAACTGTGCTTGAATTAAGAAATCGGCCAGTCGTTTTATGGACCGATTCCTCGATTACCCATACTTGGTTAAATAACCACCCATCGAAATGGAAGGAGTTTGTTCACAATCGAGTTAGCTTCATCTAAGAGACTTTACCACAAGCTGAGTGGAGATTTGTATCGGGTCAAGACAACCCAGCGGATGTAGCTACTCGAGGACTTACGCCCTCTCAACTACTAAACTGTCCTAGTTGGTGGAACGGTCCTCATTGGCTATCGCAAGCAAGTACATCTTGGCCACATGGTCCTATACCCTCTTCTCAAGAAGGGAACCTTGAAGAAAGACCAGCGCAAACACATTCAATTCTAGCTAGTCCGGACAAGGAATGGGACCTTCTTCTAAGATATTCCAATTTAATGAAATTGTTCCGCATTACGGCTATCTGTCAACGTGCAGTTTCTAAGTTTCGAAAAATTCCACTAATGACCTTCTCACCATCTCTCACAACAGAAGAGCTAAATACTGCAAAAATATTCTGGGTAAAGGTCACTCAACAGCTGTTCTTCCCCACTGAGATTAAGGTTCTCTCTAAGGGACAACAGATTCCACGTTCAAGCCCTTTAATACGACTTACTCCCTTTTTGGATTCTTCTGGGCTGTTAAGAGTCGGCGGTCGCCTTCAAAATTCGCTTCTTAATGAAGCAGAGAAACACCCTCTTATTCTACCAAACAAGTCAGCCTTGACTTCTCTCATTATATCAGATGCTCATGTTCGAGCACTCCATGGAGGTACACAAGTCACACTATCTATTATTCGCAAAGATTATTGGCTTATTGGAGGTAGAACCCCTGTACGATCATGGATCCTCAAATGTGTTCCCTGTGCCCGGTTTCGGCAAAAAAGAGCTCAACAACTAATGGGGCAGCTTCCGTTAGAACGAATCACGCCTTCACGGCCGTTTGCACACACCGGTGTTGATTATGCCGGTCCCTTTACAACGAAAACTTGGAAAGGAAAGAATGCCCGCACCTATAAATCCTATATTGCTCTCTTCGTTTGTTTTGCCACGTCAGCCGTGCATTTAGAGCTTGTAACGGATTATTCAGCCGAAGCTTTCATCGCTGCCTACAAACGGTTCGTGTCAAGACGAGGAATCTGCACGACGCTCACCAGTGATTGTGGCACTACGCTCAAAGGAGCTGACGCTGAATTACAAAGACTTTTCTCTACTACCACGCAAGAGTCAACTAAGTTAGCACGACTTCTAGCAAATCATGGTACCCAATGGAAGTTTAACCCCCCTTCCGCTCCTCACTTTGGAGGGAAATGGGAAGCAGGGGTTAAATCAATGAAACACCATCTACTGAGGATTGTTGGTAATACTCTTTTAACCTATGAGGAAATGAGTACCTTATTAGCTCAGGTTGAAGCAATTCTTAATTCTCGACCCTTGAGCCCATTAAGCAATGATCCGGATGATCTTCTTGCTCTCACATCAGGTCATTTCCTCATTAGTTATGCACCGGTCACCATTCCAGAACCTTCTCTTGAATTGGTTAAGACTACCCATTTATTACGTTGGCAATTGATTCGCAAAATGCTAGAGTCATTCTGGAGCAGGTGGTCTCAAGAGTGTCTTCAAAGATACTATTCAATGTCTAAGTGGAACAATCAAGTTCCTTCGCTAAATATAGGAACGTTAGTTCTTATTATTGATGAACGATACCCCCCGTCAAAATAGCCCCTGGGGCGCATCATTGAAACCCATCCTGGAAGAGATGGACACACCAGAGTGGTCACAATTAAGACTCAATCCTCTATACTCAAGCGGCCTATTGTTAAGATTTGTCCCTTGCCTGTTGTGCAAGAGACCCTTTAAGTTATTCGTTAACTCTTATTAACGAAGGCGGGCGGGTATGTTGGAGAAGATGAGATTCAGCGAGTTACTACCAGTCGATAATTCGCTTATCGAGTCGGTCGCGAACCGATCCGTGTAGACAAACACGAACGCGTGCGGCGCTAACCCGCTACCTGTCTTTCTTGATACGCGCGCTTTTCGTATGCACCTTTTGTTTTTTAAGGCTCGTTTTTTGTTGTTGTTTAGCGTTGTCAAGGTATTTCAATTCAGGTGCCTTTATGTTATACTGAATCAATTTTAAGATAATTTGTGTAAATTCTATTCAAACGTATTGCATTTTTACTCATTAAACCGGTATTAGTCCTTTTACACGGCTTTTAAGGGGCTTTGAGCCCAATTGAGGCTTTTAGCCTATTATTAAAAGTCGCAGTCTTTTTCGTTTATAAAATAGTGAAACTTGTGAATATTCTTTATATTACGGCTTGCAGTCCGTGCATTATTGCCTGTATCACGGCGCGTAGTCCGTCTAGGCTTCCTTCTCAACGGCTAGCAGTCCGTACATTGAGATAACGTGTGATTTTCCTAATTTCCCAGTTCAAAGTTAGATTTCCGTATCAGGATCCTTCCAAATGGATGTCTGTTAATAAATATTCTCGGTGGATGACACAACCTTCAAAGATCAAGAAAATCAATGGAAACGAATGGACAGCGTCCTGTATATAAGGTTCAAATAATTCGTTACTTGTGATCTTCTAATCTTTCTTTTTATTGGTATTAATGTTGCATAATCTAAAAACTAACTTATTATTCTTTTAATATTTTCATTTCAGTGCAACCCGTGGTTTACTCTGTCGAAGAATTAAATTACATTAAGTAGCTATCGAACAATATTTAAATAAAATAAATAAATAAAATTATTAAACGTTAACTGATAAAAAACGTGTACAAGCCATCCGATTATTATTCGAATTATCCAATTCCGTAGCTTATGGTATTCCTTTGGCGTTCCGAGAACTTCCAACGTGTGGTCTACTATAGTAAGTTCATGTAAATACGTTTTCAATTCCTTTAAAAAAATTATATTGAACGATTATGCGGCACAAAGAAATTATTGTAATTTTATATTAGAGTAAAAATTGTTATTGCAATGTTTACACGGAATGCGACAGATAAAGTGTTACATTATAATAATGTGAAGATTAAAATTGATCTGTTAAAAATACTTTTTTTTTTTAATTTAAGTTAGTTTAATACAAAATGCTGTGGAAAAGATTACATGCTAACACAGCATTAAACATAAATATATAATATGTTAGATAAGACTATAGTAGCTTGCAAATGGTGTTAGGCGTCAGCAAATCTACAATTACAAAGCCTTCCAGCAACAAAAAACCGCGACTAATCAACGATACATGAGTGGTGAAACAATAGTTAAAATCATATACATACTCACGCATACACACGCAAGCACCTACATATACCAGTCATGTCAGTCTCGTTTAAATATTGTGAGTGACGCGATGAAACGAGAGGCAGCAGAACAAAAGCAGGACAAAGAGGGAGATGTTTTTATTAATACAGTAAGAGAATTACAATATTTGACTGAGGTAGGAGAAAGCAGCACGGAACTTAGTGGAACGATGAATGGGAAGGATAAGTAATTTTGGTATCTGGTTACAAGGGGTTAAAAATGAAATGAAGCTCAGAGTTCAATTGAAGCCATTATCACCTATTATTGCTGACAGTTATGCAACAAGATTTAGAAAATCGAGTGCTGATTTTCATTGAATTCCTTTTGCTTTTCTACTACAGGTGCTATGTTTACCGTCCACTACTGAGGTGGATAGCATCTTGGAAAAATTCAACTCTTTTCACCAGAGACTGCAGTTTACGATGGATGTGTGGAGTAATGCCATTAATTTTTGAGACACTACTGTTCTTTTAAAGAGTGACGGTATAATTTTTGACTAGTACAAAAAACCAGGGTTGTTAATGTTACATAAAAAAGCAACGAAGTTACTAACTCCGTTACATTTTTAGTATCGAATGAGTAACGGAATTACTTTTACAAATGAGTAACAGTAATGATAACTAAATCACAATTTTCAGGAACTAATAACGAAATTTTACGTCTTTTTTTCGGTATTCCGTTTATATAGGATTATTTTAATAAGGACTCGTTTACACCTTGACGAAAAAGCAGAAAGCGGTAAAGCAGTGGCTAATCAGAACTCTCTCTGGAAGAAAGTAATACAAAAAGTCAAAATTGACGGCACTGCCTAACAGACGGACATATTGAGTAACAGTTACCTCTATTATTAAACAAAAATTCCAGATTTAGAGATACAAATTATTTATAACCTAAAGTTAAGATATATGTACAAATTTAAATATGTACATATCAAAGAGTATCATATTAAACAGCAAATGAAGAACTAATAAAATAAAACAACAATATATATTAAAAAACGATTTGTTCTTATGTAGTTATAATTAGCATAAATGCAATCATTTTTTAAAAATAACGAAAGAGTAACGATTTTTCCATTACTTTAAGTGACAATAACGCTTTACTTTTAGAATCGGTAACGAGTAAAGAGTAACGAATTACTTTTTACCGCAAATAACAATAACTGTAACGCGTGTGTGTGTGTGTGCGTGCGTGTGTGTGTTACTAAAAAACGGTAAATTTAACAATCCTGCAAAAACACCCACCTTTTCGGGCAGATTTTTGAATTATTGATCTCACAATAAGATTCCACAAAAGAAGGGCATCATCGAAAGAGTTTTTATTTCTCACGTTCAGAATTTTACAAAAAAAATTTTAATTTTTTGATTAAAATTGTATCAGAAAATGACTATCCGTTGAAATTTATTTTTGAAGCATTGTCTGATAGGATAAAAAAATTAATTGAAAAATCCAGTTATAGTTATAAGATTTCTACTAACAAAATTAAAAAAGAACAAATCAGATGATTTACAATTCCTTCCATCAATGGAATATCGAATAAATTCTGCAAATTTATTAATGAGCTGTATTATAGGGTTGCTCATTATAGTATCAATAAACTTAACAAATTTATTACAATACACAAAGATCCTTTGCAAAGATTTTCCAAAAGGAATGTGATTTACGAGATCGAATGCGATCGTAATTGCGATTTCTATATAGGCCAAATGGGAAGAAAACTAAAAACGAGATTAGCAGAACACCGTAACCATATACGTAGATTTACATCCACTCGTTCAGTTATCACAGAGCATAGGGTGTATTGCAATCATGACTTCGACTGGGATAATGTGAGAATTCTGGATACTGAGAGAAATTATAATAAACGAACAATGTCGGAGATACTCTACATAAATCGCCAATCAAATTGTCTCAACATTCAAACTGACACTGAGGCATTAAATTATGGTTACATAGAAATTCTCAACAAGTTATAATATGTTTATTTTTATAATTGACCGACAGGCTTCTATTATGACGGCACATCTCTTTTTGTTTTAAGGTTACTATGTAACCAACATCGGAACAAACATGACAGTCTTTTTTGGATCTTAAATTATTTTTAATCGCACATTGATAATCGTGAATCTTAAATTTGTTTAATGGGTTGATAATGTTTGGATTCGCGTGCGATCATGTTGGAGGTGGGGTGAGTTTTTACCATTATTTATAAATAACATAAAATTAATCTCTATCTGTCCAAAAAATCTTGATACAAATAATATCTTGAGATCCACCATTTGCTGCACTCAGCTCTGCAACTGGTTGGCACAACATCAGACTATGTTGAGGATGGTTGTTTCTCACCGCATTTCCACTGCGCCTGCAGTGGAGGGAACTCCAATTATGCAGGCGCATAATTTAATGCCTCAGTGTCAGTTTGAATGTTGAGACAATTTGATTGGCGATTTATGTAGAGTATCTCCGACATTGTTCGTTTATTATAATTTCTCTCAGTATCCAGAATTCTCACATTATCCCAGTCGAAGTCATGATTGCAATTCACCCTATGCTCTGTGATAACTGAACGAGTGGATGTAAATCTACATATATGGTTACGGTGTTCTGCTAATCTCGTTTTTAGTTTTCTTCCCATTTGGCCTATATAGGAATCGCAATTACGATCGCATTCGATCTCGTAAATCACATTCCTTTTGGAAAATCTTTGCAAAGGATCTTTGTGTACGATTTTGTGATATACAGATCAACATAGTATTTAGCGCGATTAGCGATAATTATTACTGAGACTGGCTCAAAACGTAAGCCGAAACGTACAAAATGTCACGAGTGCGATATTGCACAAGTGACCATTGCGCCACGATACGCGTTTAGCTTACACGAACGAAATCATATTATTTAAAATAAGATAAACAATAAAATTAATTTAAAAGACGACCCTGAAGGCAAATAAATTCGAAACAAAAGAAAACGCTAACTCAGATGTTTACGCGGCCTCGTCCGATAAGCGGAACGCTGACGGATCAGCGCGGACGGTCC
>NW_017300181.1:487048-487798 GCF_001594075.2 Trachymyrmex cornetzi | reverse complement strand
GATAATCGGTCAGAAATTCGGTCAATAAAGAGACGTAACGCATCGCGCCGAGTTCTTATTACTACGCGAGTACCGCTAAGTGAGGTGGTGACTATAAGTGAATCATACTTGTGTATTGTGAAATTAAAAGAATATATATATATTTCCTAAAAGACTACATAAACGTGCTATTATTGTGAGACCACTCCCGAGTCCTTCGTGGATCCCGAACCGTGCCGTGGAGTGGCACAACAAAATCAAACTTAGTATTCACAATTAATTTTTGCGCAAGATAGCACCCAGCGCAGTCTCCTAACACTCAGTTAAATTTCGCTGTTATATTTTATTGTATTAATTAAAGAAGTCTATAATTTTGTGTGTTTCACTACTTGAATTGTTTATTCGGCAACAGATTTTAGATCTTTATTTAAAGCAGAACAATCTACTAAAGCATCGAATGGATGAAAGGATTTGAGAAGAATTACATCGTCTGCATAAATGAAGAGATCGGAGGACAGAGAAACGTTAGGCAAATCAGAGACAAAAATATTAAAAGTAAAACTACGAGAATGAAACCCTGGAGTATTACAGAGAAAAGGATTATATATGAGGACTTGCTGCGTGCCATTTGTAAGGAACGAGCAATTTAGCGAGAGGAACGAATAAGATAGACTGCATAGAGTTTGACTGATTTTAGGTCATGGTTGAAGGTATCGAAAGCCTTTTATAAATATTTTTCATAAATTTGTATTTGCCTATAATTGTGAATTT
>NW_017300181.1:485758-486958 GCF_001594075.2 Trachymyrmex cornetzi | reverse complement strand
ATATATATATATATATATATATAGTGGACGGGAGTACATTTTAAATTTTTACCTTAAAACGACATATACTAATGAGAATTAATATAATAGTGGCAAACGCTACGATATCATCAATGAATATTGTTTTATATTTCTGATAATGCCTGATACATTCTGGATAGTAAAAGAAGTACATAAGAAGGCTCCATTTGGCCAAAGCATACAGGCAAGAAATATATGTCCCAAGTTGTCCAACAGGATATTCGAACATGCCCAAATTGCAGAACCCGCCGATGGTCTTTAATGGTGCCAGCGCTCTTTCTAGTGTCTCTGTCATAGTTTCCGAGTGGTCGGCTAATATTTTAACTGAATTAGTTCTTGCTGCTCGAGACACAAACACGTTTTCATATTTTTTATAAGATTTTCAGAAATAGTTTTCGCAGTTTCTCTAAGAACGTTGTGAGAACTACACTGTAAGATATGTACACTGGCAGATATAACGTACGTTAAATGCCTTTCAACCAACGAGTATTGACAACGGAATAGACACACAGATAATCTAGATTAGATTGCCTTTCTTTTCACGGAATTTTTATTTATAGCTATGTATATTAAGGCCACTAATTATGGATCACCCTTGAAAAAATAATTTATATTTTTATCTAGAACGATATCAAACATTTAATGAAATATTTAATATTTATGATCGATCATAAAGATTACATTATGAATGATTTTATTTCAATTCGGTACCGTTTTATACGTTTTAACTGTAATTAAATGAAGTAATGACAATTATCCGCAATTAAACCTCATGTACTACTTGGGGATCAGTTCCAAATGCTTTATCCTTTTTGGATTTAGTTTCCATTGAACATGATATTGACTTTTTTCATGAAATCTAATGCTATTTACTACCTCCTGTAAAAGACATGAAATAATTCTGATGATATTACACTTTGAATGAATTTTTATATGTATATATCCTACTTTATGTCTCATGTTTTATTATTTAACGACGTTAATAAAATGTACAGCCTTATCGATAATAAGTAAAAAATAGTTGACACTTGAAAAAGATAAAATATATGCTAAAAAATCTTGTGATATGTTATTTCTTAAAAAATACTATAATTATTTAAATATACAACGCTATAATTATTTAAATATATAATGTTGTATAACGTATGTATATGCCCTTCAACCAGCAAGTATTGAACG
>NW_017300181.1:484733-485657 GCF_001594075.2 Trachymyrmex cornetzi | reverse complement strand
TATACTTATAACATTATGTCTTTATACTAGGTGCAAATGCGTTTAATGGATGCTTTTTACTCACATGGCTTCTAACGACACGTGTCGACTTGAGTTAAACCTGATAACTTTAATAAAATATTTAATATATTGAAGTTATACGCACAATCCGGGAAAAAATATATCTTATATAATTATATATAGGTAGAAAATATAAAAAATGTAAATATTAAATTATATAAAAAATTGACATATATTACATACAATGCAAAGCAATGCTTTTTTTTCTTGTAAAATCTTTATTTTTATGCGAAGACGCATCGATTGAATGCATTTTTATCAAAGTTTGAGGCGACCGGAATCTTCTTAACATTTACCATAACCTTATACTTGTAGGTTTATCATTGAATTGGTAGAATCGTGTATTTAACATCGCCGATTTTGAAAAATGCGCCAACTACCAAGAGCCAATATGGCGGATGCATATTCCCACTTAATATAGTACCTTATCCTTCTTGGTCACCGAATGTTGAATAAAGATAAAAGATACTCGGAGTTGACAGAGTCAAGTTTTGGAGCACACCCCTGCCAGTGCGAAGTACCGTGTTCGAAAAAAAATGATGGCTAAAAGAAATGACTATCGAAATGAAAATACTTAATGGAAACATATTTTATTATATTGTTTTGAAAAGTTTCTCGAGGTAAGCTACAAGAAAATGTAATGAAAAATAATAGAAGGTTCCATTTAAAAAAAAACGACGTGACCTTGACCTGACCTTAACGACAACACGCAAGGTCAAGTCAATGATATCTTTTATGTCCCCCTTCGAACCATACAAGTTTTGTTTGAAACATTTTTCAGTATCTACCATAGTTTTCGAGAAATCTTAACGCGCATGTACGATTTTAAAACTGGGCCAACATCGGGCCAATGTCGGCTGCCAA
>NW_017300181.1:484425-484642 GCF_001594075.2 Trachymyrmex cornetzi | reverse complement strand
CATGTTATCCTTTTCTTAATTAGTTGTTAAGAAGAAGATAACCTGACCTTAACGTTCACCGTATCTGGATAAACGGTATTGCAAAAACTCCCTAATATCCAAATGATAAGATCGGCCCAACATTAACGCCAGTGTCGGGCCAACATTGGTCACCGACGTCGGGCCGACATTAAATTTCAGTGTTGGGTAGACATTGGTCACCGACATCGCCCCAACG
>NW_017300181.1:483500-483911 GCF_001594075.2 Trachymyrmex cornetzi | reverse complement strand
GTTGTTACGCCAACCTCGGCGCGACGTCGGCACAGGCTAAGTTAGCCGACTCTTATTTCAAGACAACTTCAGGCTACGGCCGGGCCAAGGTTGGGTCAACGTTGGCAATATGTCGGCAACCGGTGGTGACGCCAATCATGGCGCGACCTCCGCCCAACGTATGTTAGCCGACTCTTACATATTGACGAAGCTCGGGCCAACGTTGGCTGCACGTCGGCAACCGGTGGTCACGTCAATCACGGTGCGACGTCTGCCCAACGTATGTTACCAGACCCTTACTTATTGACGAAGCTCGGGCCAATGTTGGCAACATGTCGGCAACCAGTGGTCACGCCAATCATGGCGCGACCTCCGCCCAACGTACGTTAGCCGACTCTTACTTATTGACGAAGCTCGGGCCAACGTTGGCAG